>NW_026884174.1:0-112212 GCF_032173495.1 Musca vetustissima
GGTCAGCTGAAAATGTGTACCTATGGTTGGCCACCAGAACCCAAGCGCCGGCCATGGTAATGGTATGGGCCGCCATAACAGTCGACGGTCGCTCTCCGCTCGTATTAATCGTCAGAATAAATGCCGAATATTATCCCGAAAATATTCTGGAGGGTGTATTAAAATTTTGGGCACGCAAACATTTTGGCCGCAGACCTTGGACATTCCAATAGGACTCAGAACCATTGCGCTCAGCACTCGCCACACAAGAATGGTTACAAAATGGGGTTTCTCGCTTAATTTCCTACGCAATGGCCACCAAAATCTCCGGATACCAATCCGTTGAACTATTGTGTCTGGAGGGGGGTCGAAAATGGTATTGGGCTGTTTTTCTTTTTATGTAGTTCGATATTCTTACGAGATTTATGTATTGCGAAATGCTATGGTTCCCTTCGCTGAGGAAAATGCACAGCTGTTTTGGGTGTTTCAAAGATTGATTGTGGCAGTCAAAAATCAGGATTTTATAATGGCCAGCACAATCCCCAGATCTTTACCCAATAAGAAAATTTTTGGTGTATCATAAATAGCAAAATCAAAAGAGTTTCGCAACAAACATGGCATACCCAAGGATCAAATTGAGCATTTAATTGATTCAATGCATCGTACGTGCGCTGCCGTAATCAAAATAATGACAAATAGCTGAATTTACATATTAGGTTAGGGGAAAAGAAATTGTTTTTTTTTTTTTTTTTTTTGTAATTGGTTTAAAACTGTATTATGGTCGATTTTTAGCTCCTGGGCGATGTTACAACTGTTAACATGGCGGTCAACTTCAATCATTTCTCCGATATAATCGACACTTTCGACGACCGCCATACCTTTGCGAGGTGCATCTTCAACATCAAAAATTCCTGAACGGAATCTACGAAACCAAAATTGCACATAATCGGCTGTTACGGTAGCGGAACCATAAACACCATTCACAATTTTAGCCGCTTGGATAGCATTTTTGCCTTTGTCAATGAAAAATCTGTAAAATGTACCGAATTTTCTCTTTGTTCACTTCCATTTTTAACATTCTGTAACTCACAACTGAATGCAGCAAACAAAAAAAAGCAAGATAATTTGTTTTACTGCGAAATGTCACGCTTTCAACGAGAATATCAGTACCGCCATCTGCCGGAAAAACAATGGATTTCGTTTTCTCCAAACTAATATTTATAAGAAAAATACTCAAAGTTGCTTTAGTTTTCACCAGGCAAAAATTGGGTCAAATTACTTTTCCATGTAATATTTTTTTTCAAAATAAATTTTTGCGTTTATACTTTTTTTCTATTTATAAAAAATCTTTCACCATAATTTTATTTTTTAAAAATGTTACCGTTACATTTATTCAGTTTGCAATTTTAGTTGCTTTAGTTTTGACCACCAGTGTGTATCTTGACGCCGAATTATAGGTGTAACATTGTAACTCCACTCAACAATTTCTATCCAATGCTGCATTTTATTTTTGAACTTTCTTCCCTGGCTCAAGCCAAGTCAATTATATATGCATATACAATTACATTGCATTGTGTGAATAACAATTCGGAATCGTGGTTTCCTTTCACTTTTTCTTGCGTTTTGTCCTGTGTATCCTTTTACGCAAACGAAACCAAAAAAAGTACAAAAGTTTTGTTTCGAAAACCACCAGATGATTTTTTTCCACTTGAATTTGCATTTTAACAGACTTTTCTATGTGGAGTTTCGAGTTTTTTTGTTGTTTTTTTTGATGATGGTGTTAATTTGAATTTATATTCACTTTTCAAGAGAACAAAAAAGCACACGCACACACACACAAAATAATATCTGCAAATAAAATACATATATGCAATATAGCAAAGGAAGTTTTTAATCGCATTGAGGTTATTTGAAGTATGCATAAGGTTATAAATGGTATCTATGCATAAGGAGTGCACCCACACACACACACACACATACATAGATAGACAGATAGAACTTGAGCATAATGGACGACTTTGATATTCAAATAGGGAAATTATAATAAGTTTTGGACAAACCATTACTATATGCTTGAGAACATTTAAATAGATACCCAGACCTTTTTCGAATTTGTCACAGTACGCCACCCATGGTTATGGGCCAATATTTATGGGGTCAAATGGTCCACGACTTTTTTATTGAAACTTAATATATATAACAGTATACCCCAGAGAATAAAAATATCACGAAAGTCAAAGTACAATAGTGATTGGGTATTATATGATCGTCCCCATCTGATTAGATTGCTCACTCCGCCCACTGGTTTAAATTTATTATGGATTATATTTCCAGTCCTAAAACATCTACGGAATAAAAGTCCCGCCTACTAAAACCCTTCATGTTATGACTGATTACTATTGGTGGATGTGTGTTCTGGCTCAAAATCTTTAGTTTCATGTTTTTACAAAAACAAAAAAACATGCTGCTAGAGTGGTATAATAATGTCTAAACTAAACCTCTTATTTAATTTTTTATTTTATTTTTTTTTTTAATTTTCATATATTAAATATTTGTGTATTACATACAACGAGTTGTTGATTTATAAATACAACTCAGACTCATTAATTTTCCGCATATACAGCGAAATAATGATACCAGATTGGTTACAGGCTTATTAATTTCCGTGCGCAAAACTAAATCCCCTTATTCAAAATTGCGAAATTTTAAAATATTTTTACCTAGCATATGTCTGTATTTGTACATTTCTAATATAAATTTTTATCTACTATTATTTTCTCTTTCCTATATTTCCAACAACACCAACAATATAATTCTTGCATGCTTTGCTGATGATGATAATGTCGATGCAAACAAAATAAAAATCAAATGCCTGCTTTGGATAATGGATTTGGATGCAATGTGACGCCCCACATCTATATGTAAAATAAACGATTATGAATATCAAATACAACTCACACACACACATGACACCAACAACAACAACAACTTGCCAATGTTTTGAATCACACACAGGGATTCGGATTTGTTACCTTTGCAAATAGTGCCGATGCGGAAAGAGCACGTGAACGTCTACATGGTACCGTGGTTGAGGGTCGAAAAATTGAGGTGGGTGCATGTTTTGTTTATATTTATATTATTACTATCTGTATATATATTTTATAATTAAATTGCTTAAATTATGAAAATTTCATAATGAATTGTTGCACGTTGGGGGAATGATGGAGAATTTTATGGATAAATGTATTTTATTTTGCATCGAAATGGTAAAAAAATAGAAAACATATATAAATACGTAAACATATATAAATGCGTTGTTACATCGAAAATACAAGGTCTTATCGCCATCCATTTTTTAAGTATTTATTTATTCATCAAGGCAATCCCTCTCTGATATAATGCACTTATTCCAGCGAGTTTTCCAATACTCGAAATACTTCAAAATCTGCTTTTCGGTACTGCTTTTGGCCAACTGTTCCTATTCCGATTTTTCTTTTATACCCTCCACCATAGAATGGATGGTATATTAATGTTGTTTTTCCGTTTGTAACTCATCGAAATTATCATGTCTGCCTGTCTGTTGTAAACACTCTAGCGTCTAAACGAATTGAGATAGATCGCTAACATTTTGTATAGAGTCTCATCTTTTGTCTGCAGGCAGGTCAAGGTTGGGTGCCACCCAATTTTCGGTATATTAGGGTTCTTGAGTGCGCTCTTTAAACAAATTCACTGAAATTTGGTACAATAGGTTCTTATTGGATACCAATATTCTCCACTAAAATTTATAAATATAAGTCCACTTTTTCTTGTAGCACCCATATAACGGTACCCCCAATTTTCGGCATTTAGGGGTTCTTGAGTGCGCTTTTTAAACAAATTCACTGAAATTTAGAACATTGGGTCCTTCTTGAGTACCAATACTCTCCACTAAAAATTATAACAATCGGTTATTTTTTCTGGTAGCCCCCACCGTTATATGGGGCTACCAAATAACGGTAATCCCAATTTTTGTGGTTCTTGAGTGCCCTTTTAAACAAATTCATTGAGATTTGGTACAATAAGTTCGTAGGTGGTAACCAATATTCTCCACTAAAATTTATAAATATAGGTCCATTATTTCTGGTAGCTCCCATATAACGGTACCCCAAATTTTCGATATTTTGGGGTTCTTGAGTGCATTTTTCAAACAAATTCTCTGAGTCCAAATTTCTCCACTAAAACTTATAAACATAGGACCACTATATTTGGTAGCCCCCATATAAGGGTAATCCCAATATTTTAACCAAATTCGCCGAAATTTGGTGCACTGGGTTCTTATTGGGTACTAATACTCTCCACTAAAAATTATAACAATCGGTCCACTCTTTTGGTAGCCTCCATATAACGGTGCGCCCAATTTTCGAAATTGTGGGGCTTTTGATCTGTTTTTCAATCGAATTCACAGTAACTTGGCACTTTGCTTTCTTATGGGATACCAAATCTCCCCATTAAAAATTATAAATATAGGTCCACTTTTTTTAACACAACCCCCAAAATTTTACGTATTTTGAGGGCTTTGAGAGCGTTTTTGAAAATAATTCGCTTCAAGTAAAGAGTAAATATATGCGCCATAGAATACAAATTTTGTCATTTTTCACACAAAAGTCAGGGACCATTTGACCCGCTAAATATTGACCGATTTTTATCAAAACAGGCATGCTTATTCTTCGGTCCATAATTGCGACCTCTGGAACGACCAGAAAACCCGAATTAAGTAGTTGGTCCATTTCATTTCCTAAATATGAACCGATCTTTAACCCTTTGTGGCTCAATGTTGCCCACAGGCAACAAAATGTTTTAGAGCTTATATTTATTATACAGCTAGTATATATGCATTCTTCGGATTTCCTATGTCAAGACCTGATTATGGACGACACATATCACAAGAAAAATCTAAAAAAATCAAATTGTTGGTAAAGTTATAAGCTTTTTAATACAGAGAAGAGGGCAAAAATGTGTACAGTACTAATTTGTGTATACAGTCCAAATTATTTAAATCGCTTCGTATTCGAAATGTACGAATTCTGTCATCAGAATTAGTGTTGATTCTTGTAAAACAGAATATAGAGAATAATTTAAAATGATTTTTCGTCAATTTTGCATTTGGTTTTCTTGATATTGGGCTTTTATTTTCAGGAAGAATGTACTGTATCTCCCGAATGCAAGGATATAGCGATTTCAAATTTTGTCCATATCCTATCTAGGATAGTTGCATTAAATATGTGAACAGAAAATTGTTCTATGATTACAGAAAAAAATTCGGGGCTCAAAGGGTTAACAAAAACAATAGGGGGCGTCTTTATTGGCCCGAACCGGGCCAATCGCGAAGATTGGTCCATAGCTGTGGCATGTGTACAAAAACCGGTAAGGGTCTTCATTGGCCAGAACCGGTATAACATGCAAAATTTCATGAAGATTGGTTCATAGGTGTGCCCTGTAACGTGTTTACAAATTATACAGAAGGACGGATATACATATCTAAATCGACTCAGCTAGTCGAGATATAAGGTGGATCTAGGATAAATATTTCGTGGCGTTACAAACTCTTGGGGCTGCACAAAGATATAATACCCTTTCAACAACATAGTTGTGTAGGATAAAAATAACTAAAATTTTAGAGATTATCTGTTTGTACTGTACTGCTTTAGTTTTGTCCAAGCAAAAATTATAATTTATTTCATAATGAAAAAACCAACACGATATCTTTATTTCAGAAAAAGTTATTAACCTTTCAATTTTGGTTGCTTTAGTTTTGACCACCAGTGTTACTCCATCAAGTATTGAATAATTTCGGCATTATAATTTTGCTCCAACATTAAACATAATAATCTATGAACCCCAATTTATTTCTATCATAATTATCCAGCCCTCGGAGGTGGGCTGAACCAAATTTAAAGTTTTTTTTATTGTTCGAATATAATAGCTTAGAATAAAAATGAGTCAGTCGTCAGGTGGTGTTACCAATTACCGCATAGTTTCATGTCCATGCAAACAGTTTTGTAATCATATATGACAAATTGAGATTAATTTTCTATCCATCATCATTATAATAATTTGTATTATTGATATGTATATAATCCTATCAAATGCCATCGCATCTGTTGCATAAATAATGGGATTTACATTGAAAATTTGTATTTAATCTGAATCTCGTGACAAAAACATGTGACAGTTGGTAATGCCAATATTTATATAATAATTGGACAGAGAAAAAAAGTTAAAATGTATGCAGATTTTTCAAAAATATAAAACAATAATTATTCGTTGAAAATTAAATACGAAATACATTCACACACTTAAGGGGACCCCCCCCCCCCCTTCTCGGAGCCATTTCTTTTTTTTTTTTTTTTTGAGTTTATTCCAATCTACATTAATTCAAGAATGTCCCTACAAAATTTCAAGTGAAAATCTCAAGAACTCTTGAAGATATAGCCGATTTATTGTGTCACCATCAAGTGACGGCTAAAGGGCTTCTCAAACTTTAAACGCGTTTTACTCTTTTGCGAATGGCGGGCACGATAACTCAAAAACTAATAACCCAATCGATTTCAAATTTTTACACGTTTCTCTGTGAGTGTATAGCTATCGTATAAACAAGCCAATCGGTGAAGATCTTCCTTATTTTTTAACATGGTTTTTGGTCAAAAATCGGCGATTTTCCAAAAATATTTTTTTTAAAGGTCCGCCATTTTGTTAATTTTAGAGCGAAGTCAATAATCCTAGTTCATACGAGAGCCAGACATGTACACTTTCTAACACCGTTGGAATTTTCGGATTCCGATGTTCCAGTGAGGAGTTATCATGCCCGCCATCAAAAATAAGGACGTTTCTTTAATTACAAAAAACAACAACAAGACAACAACAGTTTTTTTTTTTTGTAAATTATTTTTCTTCTCTTTTATGTGTAAAGTTACAAACCTAAACAAGCAGTGGTATTGATTTACCAGCCCATTGGAAATCTTGAAAAATTAAAATCGAGAATGGGGGGGTGGGTTCCCTTTATATACATTTTGATATTGTGTGCGTGACTGTTCGTTCTAAATCTTGCTTGTTCGTCAGTATTGCCCGTACATCTATGTCATTCATCTGACATACATGAACATGTTTGTGTCATTCAATACTGATAGTGCTTGCGTCGCTTAAAGGATACACCAATAAACTAAACGTGTACATAACTTATTGATAAAAGCCAAGAGGTTGTAATAAAAATAGGCCAATTATCGAAATCTGATTTTCACAGCAAGGGAACGCACTAAAACTTACTTTTGTGACAACATAAAAAACCAAATGCTACGATTATGCTAAACACCCAGCAAACAATTTTTGACGAGTATTTTCCGAATCTTTAGACAAGTTTTCGTTGTTGCAGATTATTGTAGTGCCGGTGTAGATGTGTGGAGTACCCTCTCTGGCACTTTCATAAACATTACTTCATTTACATAGTATTCTCTTCACAACCAATTATTTTCCACTTGAAATGTTATTGGGAAATATTTAAAAGTTGGCAGAATTGTGTTAATACACACACACACTTTACATTAAAATAACAGAAAACTTGAATAGTTTATTTTACTTTGTGAAGGAGTAGTGACGGTGGCCCTGACACATGAAAATACACAAATGAATATTAAAAAACAAAAACAAAATAGAAACCAACAGCCTGAATTGCCTTACACTATGTTCCAATTGTAAAAATGTTACTCTTTTTTTCCGAAAAAAAGAGTAAAGAAAAACTTTTTCTTGCTAAAAAAAATACAAGTTTAACAAAAAAACACACACATACACACGCGAAACTCTGCCATAGTTGGAAAACAACTATATTTGCATATGCCAGACAGAGTGCCTTCAACATATGCAACACTATTTATGGTAATATTTCTCCAGCTATTTGCATTCATTCCGGTTTGCTTGAAAGTACTGTACACAAGGCTGTTTGCCGGTTTTTTATGTAAATTGATGTTTGTGTTATTTTTCCTGTCAACATGACTTGGCATCGATGACAAAAAAAATCCGATTTTTTTTATTGTAAAATCCAATACCCAATTTTATGATCCTAAAATGTGTTACCGATATCATGAACAATACAAATGAAATATCCTGAAATACAAAAAAAGAATTATTGAATCTAAAAAAACAAAATATTTCTTTTGCGATGATTTTTATACCCCACACAACAAGTATGTTGTCAGGGTATTGTAGCTTTGTGTGGCCCCAAGAATTTTTAACGTCGCGAAATATTGGCCCTAGACCCACCTTTTAGTATACCAATCGTCATATCTCGTCTAGCTTTGTCGATCTAGGCATGTGTGTTTGTCTGTCCTCAACAATTATCCGGCTCGAAGGACCAATGTTTGTTTCCTACGCTTCAACATCTCAAGGAAATAACAGGGTGGTTGGATTTTATCATTACTATTATTATTTTTTTAATTTCCATTTTTTATTTTAAATTCCATTTTCCATTTTTTTTAATTTCCATTATTTGCATTTTTGTTTACAGACTATAATTATTAGAGGTAATATTCTTTCCAAGAATACCCAACAATGAAAATCAGGGTTATTTGTCGTACACATACGAGGATTAGATTTATGATTCGTTTCGTTTTGTTGTTCTTACTCGGAAGTAGAATACAAATATATAGTTATCCTGTTCGAAAGACCAATTTTTAGTTCATGTAACGTCCAAATGCGTCCAAATGTAGCTCACTGTACAAAAAACAGCTTATCAAGCATTGACAAAGCAGTGAAAGAGAAATAGGGGACCTATGGTCTTCATCTTCAAACCTGATAAACCTTTGGAAGGTCTAAACTTTGCAACCAGGAAAAATATTTTCAAACTTTAATCATGTTCAAATATGAAGACCATAGGCTTCTTCTTCTGCTTCTCGAATGCTTTTTTTGTGCAGTAACCTAATCTTTTGCATTTGGCAGAGCTTTCGAGAACTTTCGAAATTATGTTGATATAATTCGAATCTACACTAATTAAAGAATGTCTCTACAAAATTTCAAATGAAAATCTCAACAACTCTTGAAGATGTAGCCGATTTATTGAGTCAGCATCAAGTGACGGCTGAAGGTCTTCTCAAACTTTAAACGCGTTTTTCTCTAAACATTTTTTTGCGAATGGCGGGCACGATAACTCAAAAACTAATAACCCAATCGATTTCAAATTTTTACACGTTTCTCTGTAAGTGTATAGCTATCGTATGAACTAGGATAAAGCCAATCGGTGAAGATCTTCCTTATTTTTTAACTTGGGTTTTCGTAAAAAATCGGAGATTTTCCAAAAATATTTTTTCAAGGGTCCACCATTTTGTTAATTTTAGGGCGAAGTCAATAATCCTAGTTCATACGAGAGCCAGACATGTACTCTTTCTAACACCGTTGGAATATTCGGATTCCGATGTTCCAGTGAGGAGTTATCATGTGAGGAGTACACATATATAATTAAATCTTCAATTATATATGTGTAAAGTTTCAAACCTTAAAAGGCATTGGTTTTGATTTACCAGCCCATTGAAAATCTTGAAATAATAAAATCGAGAATGGGGGGTGCGTTCCCTTAAATCAGTTTGGAAGATGAATACTAAAAGTCCATCCTTTCCCGCTCTACTTTGTCCATCACTAGCACTGCTCTGGGTATTTAGCAAATCAGGAAAATTTACCAAACATCAGCCAACACATCACAAATATTGAAATAATGTCTACACTTAAGATTATGTGTACAGACACACACCAACACAAAACCACAAATATAGTCCAATATACTCTAGTTTGTTATACTAATAATCTAACGAATGAATAAAAACTTCTATATGTAGTTATATATTAGAAAAATTTCGTAGAATAATTCTGACTACAATGTTTGTACTTCACTTAGCTAACTATGGCACACCGATTGCAGAGCAGTTTAAACTTTTTCGTCGTAGTCGTATTGCATTGTGCCAATTGCCAACATTTTAAAGTGGGTGACAATGCAAATTCTAGTAATTTTTCATTTACCACAATGATATTGCTGGACAGTAAAAAGATGACTTCCTTTCGAAAAAATGTAGGTATTATCCGACAAGGGTTCTCATTGATGTTTAGAAAAAGTGTTGAATGAATTTCAATAAAAATAAACAGACGCCATCAAGAATATAGCCCGATTATAGTAGTAAATACAAAATTCCATGAACAAAAAACAAAAACTCATTTCAAGTTTGGCGAGTTGATTTCGCCCCAGACATCCCAGACTACATTCAATGCGTTCATAATTTTATCATGAATTATCCTACCAAATATTGGAATACTAAGAAAATAGAACGTATTTTATATTCATTGAAATTATCAAATACCATGAATATATAATGTTTGTATTCATCCTATTAAATCAAGCAAATGTATATGTTAGGAAGACACTACAACTGAAAATGTTCTTGAGTGCAAGTGCATGTGTGCTAGTTTTATGTCAATGTTTAATTGCATATATTTCACACTCTTGTCATTAGATAGTTAGGTATAGCACATACAACGCACACACATTTAGCAAAAGTTCAGGATATACAATGAATTGTTACCATAACATCCTGATTACATGATTAGTGCAACACAGATAGATGTACATGTATATGGGTGCAGTTACATACTTGTGTACACAAGTATGATTTAATTAAACATTCACATTACTCTTGGTGTGTTTATATTGTCTGTGACAGACTCCAAATCGATACACCGAAAAAGTAGATTGACGAAATTTACTCCCATATAAATACATAGGAGTATTTCCGCCATTTAACATTTCTATTGAAAAGTTCGAACTTTTTTAGCAAAAACGTAACTCAGTATGGTTTGACGTACGATCTTCTTAATAATAATCTATCCAAGAGGAAGGTCGTCCAAGACGTCTGTAGTGCCATAGATCACTGATATAGAGTTGTATAGTTCTCGAACGAACTAGTTCCAATGAACGATTCACTGAAAAGTACGATTGAACTTGGTCTAACAAAGTCGTTATTTTTAGTTCATTAAAAGAGCGAACGAGAATATACGCCTTATCTATATATATAAAAATGGAGCAAGAAAAATGTATACTAACGCATCAATTGAGAACGGCTGGACCGATTTGATTCAAAATTGTTTTCAGTTGTCGGTAATTACAGTGGGAAGGTTTTTATGAAACGGCTGGGCCGATTTGACTTAAAGTTTCTGTTGGTAGTCTGTAATTGAAGTGGAAAGATTTTAGTGAAAGAACATTTTAAGAAAAATCCGCGAAAATGTTGCAAAATATATTTTGAAAGATATTAGCATTTCCACACATTTTATATCGAATCTTTATGGTTTCATCTCTTCGGAGTTCTTTTTGGATATATTTTGGACGAAAATGGGCAGCGTATATCTTTAAGAAATTGTCAATTATGGATAATTCTCAAAATATGTTAATTTTCTACAATTAATTGGATTACCATTGCCTTGAAAAAACTATTGTCTATGAAAATCTATATACATATGTATGTATATGTATATAAAAATGAATTGTTCGTTAGTCTCGCTAAAACTCGAGAAAGGCGGAGGGGATATTTCTTATCTTAGTCTTGAAATGTTCGTGGAGCTTCAGGAAAAAACCGAAAAAAATTGCAAAAGGATATTATGAAGCATATTTGCATTTCCACCAATTTGGTATCGATGTATTTTGGTAGCACCACATCGTAGTTGTTATTTTGAAATATTTTGGGCGAAAATTAGTAGCGTATCATTCCTTTAAGCCTACATTTGCCACTTATTGAAAATTTTCAAAATATTTAATTTTTTCAATTGTATTGACATTGTATTGAAAATTGTTTATTTTTTTCGCCAAAATGTGTCTTAATCCCCAATATACCGCAATGAAATATTACAGCTACTACAATGGGAATGAAGATATATTAGTTTTTTTGTAGGAAGATTAATGGGGGATATCATTATATTGGTCCTACCCGGAAACTTGGAAAAATATTTATAATTTTTTGTAAGGAGATTTTGTATTCAATGATCATCTAAAATATAAAATTACAGCCTATTTGGTTGAAATAAGTGACCAAACTCCCCAAAATACTGAATATTGTAGGTACTGTTAGGTGCAACCCCACAAAGGTGGACTAATATTAATAATTTTTAGTAGGATTCATGCTACCAAATAAAACAACCAACTACAGCTGATTAGGTTGAAAAACGTGCCTAAATCCCCAAAGGAGGCTTCTTGCAATTTTTGCTTCGAACATTTTCTACTCGATGATCATCCAAAATATAAAATTACAGCCAAAGAAGTATTGATTATATTAAATTGGAAGAATGCTGTTAAAGACCGTGTTTAAGATCTTCAAAATACCGAATAAAAATACCATGGGCCAATATTAATATATTGGGAAAGGTAATTAAATCCGAAAGTCAAACTTATATGTGCATTTAAATTTATTTAATTTAATTTTTTTTTTCAAAAATGGCAGCAAGACTCGCTCATAAACATCAAGTTGTAGATGTTTAGTACTTCTATGTTACTTTATGCGTGCTCTGATAAATACCAAAATATTACAAAGAGCAGTACACTATACATTATGGTGTAGGTAAAAACAAAACAAATCTAAAATGCCGAACATTTTACACCAACAAAATTGCTAGGCAAGACAACGTTTGCCGGGCCCGCTAGTAGATCCATAAATTTTCTGAAACATTTCTTTAAAAATCCACGCCTTATATATCCATAAATTTTGTGAAACATTTCTTTAAAAATCCACGCCTTATAGATCCATAAATTTTGTGAAACATTTCTTTAAAAATCCACGCCTTATAGATCCATAAATTTTCTGAAACATTTCTTTAAAAATCCACGCTTTATAGATCCATAAATGTTCTGAAACATTTCTTTAAAAATCCACGCCTTATAGGTCCATAAATTTTTCTTAAATCTTTCTTAAAAAATCCACGCCTTTTAGGTCCGTAAATTTTTCTGAAACATTTCTTTAAAAATCCACGCCTTATAGATCCATAAATTTTCTGAAACATTTCTTTAAAAATCCACGCCTTTTAGGTCCGTAAATTTTTCTGAAACATTTCTTTGCTGAAACACGCCTTTAGGTCCATAGTTTTTTTTTTTTTTTTTTTTTGAAACATTTCCTTAAAAATCCACCCTTATAGGTTCATAATTTTTCTGAAATATTGGGAGAGAGATGAACTATTAAAAGAAATACCGTATTGAAATGAACGATGAAACTAGAAAACAAAATTAGTTCACTCATAAGAGCTGAACTAAAAGGAACTATCAGCTAACTGAACTGGGTGTGAACTGTTAATGCAAGACTGTCATGTCATACTGTCAGATGGAGCCGTAGCTCGTTGGACCCAGGTTAGCTCATTGGATCCAGCGCAATTTGTATATTGCTCAAAAAAGGCTCACGTCGATTAGTTCAACGAAATTTTAGAAAAAAATATGATCGTCCGAAAAAACAGTCAATTCGATCCAATTTCAACGAAAATATTTCGTGGAAGGAGCACTTCCAATAAACTGGCGCCAGTTACGCTAGGATGTTAATTGAAAGTGATACACCGCATCTTATTGCTACGAAGTAATTCGAAAAACGAACAAGAGAAGTGAATTATTAAGGACCAATAAGAATGCAACCTCATTCACATCGATTCAAACTGGCGTCTTTTTGAGCGGGCAAAAGGTGGATTGATGGGTAATCCGCCATACAGCCTTGGCCCACGAAGATTCTTTTTTATTCACGGATATCTGGAAACAATGAGTGGCCAACAATTTTTGTCGGCAGAACATGCTGCTGAAGCGTTCGCGCTCTCTCTTTCTCTCTTTGTTATTTGTTTTATGAATTACGTTCATAAAAAGCATAAATCCGAACATTGACAACAATTTCTGAACCCTATGCATATACTGCAGAATGCTAGGCTATTCTTCCAGTACATTTAATGGATTATGATTTTATGTTAGAGATTGTTATGAACTCAGCATGTTTTTTGTTTTATGAATTGCGTTCATAAAATGCAAAAATCCGTACATATGCAACAATATCTGAACTTTATTCATATACTAAAAATGATATGAATATTTTTTTTCTGTGTATATCAGTTTCATTGGTACAGGTTATTCTTTCAGTAGACTTAATGGATTATGATTTTATGTTAGAGATTGTTATAACCTCAACATGTCCGTAAAAGAATTCGGATTGCATTGCCATTAACACATAATATGACTAGGAACGTTATTGGGTTATAGATGCTATAACAAAACAATGTGTAGGTAGACAAAGTCATTCGTAATCATTTTTAATGTGCAATATATCCTTTATAATTAACTAAAATTTTATCCCAAATACATTACAACATATGTGTGTTTGGCCGAAGGATTTGCTACAATTTTACACTAGAATGAATGGATGAAACCACATATAAACCAGATTTGCAAGTGACATTGTTTCCTGTGCACACTCACTCACATACCTAATAATATTCAATGGCCCATCACTATAAAAATTTGTTGAGTATGCTTCGAAATTAGTCTGTTGTTCCATGATATGGAAATAAAACCTTACCTAGCCGTTTTCGTTTTTATAGGATAAAAAAGGTGTTTTAATTTAACTATTTAAACAATTCTAGAACAACCGTGTGGTCATCTTCAAACCCCTTCGAAATAAATTATATTTTCCAAAAATTTAACACACAATGTTCAGAGAAAGCTACGCCTTATCACATTTCGTAAAACAATAGACTATTATTTTGCTGAGGGCAAATAACTTAAAGACCCCAAAAAAAAAGAAACCAGCAACTGTCCAGTTGAAGATATATTACATTGTTGATCTAAGGCTCTCGGCACTCTAGAGGACATCTAAAATACAATAATGTCTTCTTCGCTTTCTTTTTTTGTTTTTCAGTTTTTATTATGGCCTTAAATTTCACTTAGCTAGTTGGGTAATTAACTTTCTTTGTAACGATGTTTTTACCAGTCGTCCTAATGGAGGCCATTAACAATGTGGTTGTAATGGACGGGAGAGAGAGCACAACATTCGTATGGCAAATGGCAAAACTAGGAAATACATTATGATTACAGTTGGATATAATTAAATAGCACATTACCAAATCGTGGTGAATTGGATGATGAATGATTTGTCGACTAATAAAATGAACTTGTAGAGGTATTTTATAACTTATAGAAGACTTCAGTAAGTATTTTATACAAAAACTACCTCTAAAAGGTTTTCTATACAAAAAAATGTTCTCGAGAAAGTATTCTAGACAAGGAAGGACTCCAGAAAATCGAAAGCTGAAATATGAATCGAGCAGTAAATAATCTCATAATTGCTACAGTCAATTTAAAATGGAATATATTTCCGAAACAATTGTCGAATCACTATTTCCACTCCGTTTAGGACACCTTAAAACCTTCTGGCGAAAAAATATTGACTACGAATTGCTCTCTTCATGTGTAGGAATAAAAACATACGTCATGGCTGTACGACCCATTAAATCCTCAGTTTTGTCGGTTAAAAAGGTGCTGATGGTGTAAACAGTTTCTTCCTCTCTTGTTCGTTTTTCAATTTTTCCGAAGAATTCCAGCAAGCAAATTATTGTGTAGCACACAGAATTGACCTCCTGTGTTGCTCCACCGCAATATTCACCAAGTTTTGCAGATGAAACAGGCAGCCACGTATTGTTGGTTTCGGCTCGTCTTCCAAAGTGAACACGATCGATTGCTGCTTTGTTTCGGGTTCATGCAGTAAAGTAAATCATAGAAGAAGTACGGAAGAAAAAGGAAAGGAAGGAAAAAAATCTATTTTATATGAGTAGTGCTCAGAAAGGGTTGTCAACTTTTCGATTTCTACATTTTATGAACGCTATGAATTGCGTTTTCTGACAGAGAGAGTGTGTGAGAGAGAGCGAAAGAAATAACCAAACGATATATGAAAAACAAATTATCGATGACAGTTTGTTTTTGTCAACACGGCCTGAAATGTATAACAGTCATCGTACAGAGAAAAACTTCTGGAGGGCCTTCAATGAGTTGAAAAACTTCTTTTTGCATAAACAGAAAAAATAACTCATATATTATCCTTTGCATTTTATGAGCGAAATTCGTAAAATTGATTTCCTGTCAGAGAGAGAGAGAGAGAGAGCGGATGAAAGAATCAAATAACCAATCATCAATTGAAGGAGAAATAGATCACTAGCATACCAAACAATATGTGACAAATTATCGATGACATAGCAGTCATCATACGGAGGAAACCTCTAGAAGGCCTTTAATTAGTAGAAAAACTTCTTGTGTGAATAATTTTCAGAAAAAAAGTAATTTTTCCAATATCTGCATTTTATGCACGGAATTCATAAAACTGGTTTCCTGCCAGAGAGAGAGAGAGAGAGCGAAAGAAATAGACCACCACCAAATGAGAGAAGAGACGTTGATCGTTAGCATGACAAACAGTGATAGCTGGTGGTTGCAAGAGAGCGATAAATGATTGCAAGGTACAAAATAGGAAATAAGTTTTAAAATTTATGAAATTTCCACAAAGATAGTGTTTTGCCAATGATTATATGAATTTGTGCCTATATTTTAATGTAAAAAATAAACAATTCATAGAATGATGAAAAAAAAACAAATAATTTTTATTCTGTTTTTCATTTATAAGAGATAGCCAATCAATAGAATATTTCCTATGAAAATTTGACTTTTATATAAATAGGACTACTATTTTATTTTACTGCAACTATTTTATATTGTAGTAAGTATAGGACATATAGCACGTTGAACAAAATACCAGTAGCATTGTTGTTAATGGAAATGTGTGTGTTGTTGTGCTTGTATGTGTGTGTGTCTGTGATGTTTCATTACCAGCTAAATCATCTTAACCACTACTAAGGCATAAGAACATCTAAGGCTTATGCGAACCATAATACACTTCGTATAATATCCATGTTACAATTCTAAGGCGAACTCTATCAGTATTCTCACAGTCAATGCCAAAGACAAGTAGTTTTAAGTAGCAGAAAAATAAGAAGATATAGAAATATTCTCTGCAATGGAGTTAGTGAAATGTGGACCGCAAACCAAAACCAAATATGCTTAGCTTCTTTCGTTTTAATTATTGTTTAATATGCAAGAGGATTGTTTGTTACTGGAATTTCTGGAAGCAATGGTAACTACATAATTTTGTTTTTTGTTCAAAAGTGTCGTCTTCCGTATTCAAAGCATTTTAGATTGTGACATAAAGTATTTTTTTCATTAAAAATATTTTTAAAATGCTCTAGGGATTTTTGTAATATAAATATAATTAGTTTTTGCATTGTTTTGGTAAATGCCAAATATTTACATTTTATTTTTAAAATAAAATATTGTTGACAATTTGACAACTTATTAAAAATTGCATATTAAAAATTGGCATTAATTAAAATTTGGTCGTTAAATATTGTAAATTAAATTTTGGTTTTGTAACACAAACAACGTGATATATTTGTTTTTTTTTACAGCGCCTAAATATATGCACCACACATTGGAAAATAAGGCCTATTAATAAGGTCATTCAGGGTTCTCAAGTTTGCTGTCAAAATACATTATTGTGAATTGACTTTTCGCTTTGTCGATGACCTTATTAATAGACCTGATTACAAACAATTCAACAATTTTCGAATTAAAAATCGTTAATAAAGAAACACATCGCAAAATATTAAAAAAGAAAAAAAAAAATATATATATATATATATATATATATTTCTCTACTCCCCCACCAAACAGCAGCAACATAAGCAAATGAAATTTTCATAATTATTTTAAGTAGATTCTTATGTTTCTTCTTCACAATTTAAACTTTTAATGATATACTGCTCAACTTTTTTATCAATTCAATATATTTAACAATTGTAACGTTCTTTCTGTTCCCCCCCTCTGGTACATATCGTTCAGGTCAATAATGCAACAGCTCGAGTTCAAACTAAAAAAGTTACCACAGTCCCTAACGGTAAGTACCAACAACAACAATCGGAAAATGAAATAAAAATAATATTATTTGTAAGAACTAAAACAAACCAAAAAGGAAAAAAGTCTCAAAGTTGATTAAAACTTGTTTTTTGTGAAATTGTGAAAAACATGGAATGTTTTTCTCTCTTGAAAGGAAGTCCAATATATTTTCTTATTAGAATCAATAAGAAAATATTACTTTTTACTGCAAGAAGTTTGTCGCAAACGAAGAAAAAGTTCTTTATAAATTACGAAGAAATAAAATATTGATGCTTTGTGTAAAAAAGATACTCGTTATCAATGACAGAGTTTGAATTTTGTCAGTAATTTTTACACTCGGATTTTGTGGAGAGCGAGCATATATTAAAGTTGTCTTTCGAAAATATTCCCTGAAAATTTCATAAAATAATACGAGGTCTGATCAAAAAAGAGCCTTCAAGTAATGATCAAAAGGAAATAAGCCGAATATATATGAATGTATATATATATATATAAGCCAACCATGTCCCACTTGACATTCCAAATGCCCTGCAACAGTTTATTTCATTTTTTACACAAAACCTAATACAGTTTCTTTGATAAATGTTTTTCAATATATAAAATCCGACGCAACTCAAGAAATTTTAAAATAACGTTTATTGATCAGACATCGTAAGTACTCTTATATCAGACCATTTTTTTTTGTATTTTTTGTGCATCGATCTGTCTGAATGTTGAAATCGCGATAGAGCTCGAAATTTCTAAGAGATAGATTTAATTTAATTCTACATCTGTACTCTTTATTCAGTAATAGTAATTTTTGATCAGTCCTTGTAAATACTCGTATAGAACTATCGTTGAAAAGAGAGCTCAAAATGTCTGAGCGATAGCTTTACATTTTTATACGCAACACAACTATGTAGTCAGGGTATTATCGATTTGTGCAGCCCCAAGAAATATTGGCCCTAGACCCACCTTTAAGTATACCGATCGTCATATCTCGGCTAGTTGAGTCGATCTAGACATGTGTGGAGTCTGTCCGTCTTTCCGTCTGTTCATTATAATTTGTATGCACTATACAGGCCACAGTTATGGGCCAATCGTCATGAAATTTTGCATGTAGGACGGGTTCTGGCTAATGAAGACCCCTATTTATTTTGGTAAATATCGTTTAATATTCAGGGGATGAAATGGACAAACAACTTTATTTTTGTCTGTTTTGTTTCTGGTCTCTAGAGGCCACTATTATGACCCTACTAAATTTTACACCCGAAGGTGAATTTGGCTAGAGAATAAGCACGCCTATTTTCATGAAGATCCGTCAATATTTAGCGGGCCAAATAGGCCCAGACTTTTGTCAAATCAACCAAAACCTTAAATGACCACATTTTTATTTTATGGCGAAAATATTCACCTCGGAAAAAAACATTTGGAAAATATGCCAGAGTTAGAAAAAAAAGTGTCCAAATATCGAGAATTATTGCCCATGCTCAGAATATAGAACCACAGAAACTTAGACTTCAGTGGTAGTTGAGAAGGGTTCGGCCCCATCCGACTGCACCACTCCGCTCACTGGTTTCTACATATTTATGTTGTTAGACTCCTTAGGATGTTTAGTATTAAAAACGGAATATATCGGTCCATGTTTTGGTATAGAATCCATATGTTGTTACCGACCCATTTTAGGAATTTGAAGTTTATAACCATATTTTTCCAACAGTGGTGACTGTAGTTTGGCATTTCAGTTTTGTGATGGCTAAAAAATGTATTCCAAAATATTTTGCAATATATGTCCTTTTTTGGACCCGCTTCCGCTTCTTTCTAACAGACGCACTTTAAGGGTCCTTCAGACATTTTCTTAACATAATGGATGATTTTGTGTTCTTGGTCGGTAAAAATCGTTTTTAATTTTTGACCCACACTATTTTTTAGATATTTTGATGGTCTTAGACGCATTTTCAACTCGAAGTGGGAGTAATTCGGAATTATCGGATTCTTGAGAACAAGAATATGATAATATACCACAGAAGAACCCTTGGTTTACTCAGAGTCATAGAATCCGACTCAGAATCCCCAACTTTTGTCCATAATACAACCTTACCATACAACCTTACCATAACATCCATTTTCATTATATCAAAGTATGCATATTCTTCATCAGAATAAAATGACATATTCGTGTTAAATTAATTATTAGTCCTAAGATATTTGGTATTGAAAAGGCTATGTTTTTTATAGCTCTAAATTTTATTGTAAAGGTAATATATTTAGTATTTTAGACTAGTTTTTTCCGTCCGATCAATTGGCTTTAATTAGGTATTTTGCATTCTCATTGGGTTGCAAATCCTCAAAAATATGAAACTTGGATCATTTTTTGAGAAGCTCGGTTATCGGTGTAGGCTCCATATACCGGCATCCTCTATAATCCGGTATTTTAAACACAAATTTCAACCGAATTGCTTTTAATTTTTTATTTCTGGTTCTCATTATTAATATTGACTCGATTTTCGGCGTAGATCCTCCATTAATCCTCTATAATTCGTTTTTTTTTTTTTTGTATTTTGAGGATTTTGAGTACTGGTTTCAATTGAATTGACTGTTATTTTGGTATAAATTAAGGTTCTCATTGGGTACCAAATTTTCGCACCGATATTTATCAATATTGGTCCACTTTTTAGATTTTGTAAAGTTTCCTCCCTGTGTAATTTAATATTTTAGATTGTCATTGGATATAAAAACTCCCCTCCAAACAAAAACAAAAACTATTGAGTCCAGCTTCGATGCAAGTTCCATATAATTCTGTATTTTTGGGAATTTTAGGCACGTTTTTTCAACCGAATTGGATATTGTTTGATATTTTAGAGTAGCATACTAAAAATCCAATTTGAACGATTTTTGATATTTTTTAAATGCCCAACTCAGTGTCCTGGAGGTTTTCTTACTTGTTTTTTTTTTGCCGTCTCAGAATTCGACTCCCGAAAATTTTGCCTACTTCCACTCCTAGATTCTGAAGCAAACACGGCTGTATTTTTGAGCTATGAACGAATCCTGCAACAATTACATTTTTAAATGTAAATGTAGAAATATGGACTCAAAACATATGATCATGAAAAAAGATCATATTGGGAAATTCGAAATATCGAAATAGTATGCAGACATCACGAAATTTTATTAATCAGCCATCGTACGAATAATAGTTTTTTATTCATTTTTTTTTAATTTTTTCTATTAAATTGTTATAAACTTTTTTATTACATTTTATATATCAATCACATAAGCTTTTTTATGCAAAATGCAACATGATTGGACATGAATAATATAAATAAAACCATCATCATCTGTGGGATAATTTTGCCTGGATTATTTTGATATTTTAAATTGATATTTTATGTTTTTGTAATTTATGTTTTTGTAATTTCCTATACATGCTAAAACCATTGTTAAGCATTTAAATTTTGGTTTCAAAAATTATTATTATTTTATAATAGTAACTATTATTTATTGTTGTGTTTAATGACAGCTGTAATAATCGATATAGTATGGTTTGTTAAATTTTATTGGAAAGTTTAAATGGTTTATACATTCTTGTTTTGTATTAAACTTTTTTATTTATTTTTATTAATTTTATTTTTATTTGTCAATTTGTCTGAGACACTTGGTAATAATGTTGTTTGCAGTTTATACTTATATATATCATCTTTATTTTTGTTTTCTTTTTATATCCTTCTCCTATTCTTCGAACAACAAAAAACCACAACAACAACCACAAAATTCCTAAAATAATGTATGAAAACCAATTACAATAGTTGTGCTGACAAAAGATGGTGCCATACCGGCTCCAGCTCTAGGTGAGCAAAAATTAAAAATATCCTTTCAAACTTAAAATCAAAATTATCTATTTTTTATTTTTGTTATATATTATGCTGTTCTCGTATGTGAATACTCTATGCCTGTGTGTTTGTTGCATTATTTCTGTTTTGTTTTCAATTGTAAATGCAAATGGTATTGATTGCTGCAAATGAACATGAATGCCAATTAAGAAATGTTTGACTATACCTAAAGGCGATTTTTGTAGTTATTGTTATATTGTAAAAGCTCTACCATGTGCTGCCTCCTGCCATGCTCTGACTTCCTTTGCCTTTTTAACATCCCTTTTTTTCAAAGCTGTATATCCCTTTGTTACATTTCTCAATATACATATTTTACAAATTCTGCATTTTATTGATTGCATGCATATCCTTGCAAAATTGGGGAAAAAATAATTCAATTTGTTCATGTTACTTTATAACAATAAAATCAATCTATATATATATATATATCATAATGCCGAATAAAGGTTTCTGTGCACCATTAGCCTCGAAAATCAAATAAAGGGCTGAATTAATTTTAGATATTTCGGATACCTCTTTATAAGCGA
The DNA here is from genome assembly GCF_032173495.1 of Musca vetustissima. Classification (NCBI taxonomy): domain Eukaryota; kingdom Metazoa; phylum Arthropoda; class Insecta; order Diptera; family Muscidae; genus Musca; species Musca vetustissima. The sequence goes on from NW_026884174.1 coordinate 22,389, forward strand.
TATGTTGTTAAAATCTTTTGAAAAAAATAACAAATTTTTATGTTTTTTTTTAATGAAATACCAGTTGGAAATTTTTACAATTTTTTTTTTTATATTTGAAAGCCAAAACAATTACAACCATTATGTTGTTTTTAATGCCTTTTTTAATTGAAATACCTTCAAAATATATTTTTTTTTAATTTTGAAAATTATAACAAATATTAAAATAAATCAAACATATAAAATTTTTTTTTTTAATTTTTAAAAATTTTGTTTTATAATTTTTGAAAAGAAAAATTATTTTCTAAATAAAAAAATTAAAAAAAAAATACTTTACCGTTATATGCAAATTCCACGATTTTCGGAAGATTTTTTAAACACAATACACCTAAGTCTGTTTTTACACGGTAGATTGGTTCCAGAAGAAGCCGTGTAAAAAGGGAATTCCCCAAAATTATTGCTATTCACATTTGATTTGACCAGTAAAAATTGTTTGTACGCGCTAAAGGGGAATTCACATAAATCTTTAAGCTAGTGTTCGCAAACTATCGACACTATCGATGGTTTCAGACTTTTTTCTTTCATAAATACTTTTTGGTGATATGAACTTACATCGCAAAAATTAAATTTGACAAAAAAAAATTTAAGTACATAAAATTTCAAATCGTGCTAAATGGAATAAAATCGTGTAAAAAAAAATTAAAAATACTCAATTTTTTAAAAAAAAACTTTCAATTTTCAAACCGTGTTATATCAAAACCCTGTACAAAAAGACCGTGTAAAAACAGACTTAGGTGTATTATGATTTGTCTTTATTTTAACTTTTTTTAAATTATGAAAATATTTTTTATACATTGTTTTAAGCTCTACAAATTGCATTTTTAAAATCGTATAATTTAACAAACGTTTTGAATACCATATAGTTTTCAAAAATATATTTTATTTAAAGAATTCTGATTTTTTTTATAGGCTAACAATTTTAAAAATTACTTGGTATCAAATATTTTTATATTAATATTAAAAAATGGAATACCATATACTTTCCAAAAATATTTTTTTAAGAATTCAGATTTTTTTTATATACTCAAACAATTTTAAAAATTACTTTATATCAAACTAGCGGGCCCGGCAAACGTTGTCTTGCCTAGTAATTTTGTTGGTGTATAATGTTCGACATTTTAGATTTGTTTTTTTTTAACCTACACCATAATGTATAGTGTACAGCTCTTTGTAATATTTTGGTATTTATCAGAGCACGCATAAAGTAGCATTAAAGTACTAAATATCTACAACTTGATGTTTATGAGAGAGTCTTGCTGCCATTTTTGAAAAAAAATTAAATTCAGTAAATTAAAATGCACATATAAGTTTGACTTTCCCAATATATTAATATTGGCCCATGTTTAGGGATTCCGCCCATGGTAGCCCTCAATATTCGGTGCTTTGAAGATCTTAAACACGGTCTTTAACAGAATTCTTCTAATTTAAGATAACTAATACTTATTGAGCAGAAAATATTGCTACTTTAAATTATCAATATTGGCCCAAGTATCTGTATTTGGCTGTAATTTTATATTTTGGACGATCATCGAGTAGAAAATGTTCGAAGCAAAATTTGCCCAAGCTTTCAAGAAGCCTCATTTGGGGATTTAGGCACGTTTTTCAACCTAATCAGCTGTAGTTGGTTGTTTTATTTGGTAGCATGAATCCTACTAAAAATTATTAATATTAGTCCACCTTTGTGGGGTTGCACCTAACAGTACCTACAATATTCAGTATTTTGGGGAGTTTGGTCACTTATTTCAATCAAATAGGCTGTCATTTTATACTTTAGATGATCATTGAATACAAAACCTCCTTACAAAAAATTATAAATATTTGTCCAAGTTTCCGGGTAGCACCAATATAATGATATCCCCCATTAATCTTCCTACAAAAACGAATATATCTTCATTCCCATTGTAGTAGCGCTGTAATATGTCATTCCGGTATATTGGGGGTGACATTTTTGCGAAAAATTCTCTATTTATGTCCATGTTTTTATAAGTTTCTAATTGAGCTTACTGATACACATTTTTGGTATCGGATATGTGCGAGGTGTTCTGTTTATAAGTTCAAAGATATTGACAAACGATTATACATATAACCACCATATAATGGTTGATTTTCCATCCTTGTTTTAACTTAAATTTTACTTGCATTCTATGGAAAACATCATGTGCATCATTCTATGCGTGTAAAATCGACTATAAAATTTTCAATTCTTTTTTGTATTCTCACATAAAAAAATTTCAATACAATGTCAATACAATTAAAAAATTTTTGAAAATTAAATATTTTGAAAATTTTCAATAATTGGCAAATGTAGGCTTAAAGGAATGATAAGCTACTAATTTTCGCCCAAAATATTTCAAAATAACAACTACGATGTGGTGCTACCAAAATACCTCGATACCAAATTCGTGGAAATGCAAACATGCTTCATAATATTTTTTGCAAATTTTTCTGGGTTTTCGATTTTTTCTCACCTTTTAAACCTTCTCTGAAGCTCCACGAACATTTTAAGACTAATATAAGAAATATCCGTTCAGCCGTACTCTAGTTTTAGCCAGACTAACGAACAGCAATTCATTTTCATATAGTTTTTTCAAGGCCATGACAATCCAATTAATTGTAGAAAATTAACATATTTTGAATATTTTCCCTAATTGACAATTTCTTAAAGATATACGCTTCCCATTTTCGCCCAAAATATATCCAAAAAAAAAAACTCCTATAGATGAAACCATAAAGGATCGATATAAAATGTGTGAAAATGCTAATATCTTTTCAAAATATATTTTGCAACATTTTCGCGGATTTTTCTCAAAATGTTCTTTCACTAAAATCTTTCCACTTCAATTACAGACTACTAACAGAAACTTTAAGTCAAATCGGTCCAGCCGTTTCTTTAAAATAATTTTTGCAAGATTTTCGCGGATTTTTCTCAAAATTTTATTTCATAAAAACCTTCCCACTATAATTACCGACAACTTAAAGAAATTTTGAGTCAAATCGGTCCAGCCGTACTCAATTGATGCGTTAGTATACATTTTTCTTGCTCCATTTTTATATATATAGATATATTTTTAATTTCTATTTTGTTCTGAAGTTTTAAAACATATCTGAGTGACAAAAATGTATTAGTGATTTTTGCTTTCCTCTATGGAGCTGAAATTATATATCATTATATATATATATATATATATATATAATTATTAAATTTTTGTAATTCCTTTATCGCCATTCACTCCCACCCTTCTTCTACAAATACTCAAAAATGCTCTTAGGTATTTAAATGAATTGACATGACAATTTCCAATTTCATTGGCAAGCTTAATATGTTCAAATAAATAAATATACGTATTGTGTAATCCTTGCCATAAACAGATATGGATATGCATATTTGTGTGTGCGTGTGTGTTGCCCAGTTCTGAAATGCTGCTACAAGGCATATCCGTTTATATCTGTTAAATAATTATTAAGACAATACCTGCCAATAAATGTATTTATTTATGGCCAATGACAAAATCCTTTTTTAAATATTTGTTAATGACTTTACAATTAAAATTAAATTAGTTATTATAACATTATAAGGTTGAGAGAAACGATTTAATTAAGGAAATATTATTATTGCACAGATAAACTGAACAATTTGTTATCAAAATATGTAATTTTTAGGAATGAAAATTAAATATTATAAGTAATTGATATATAAATCCAATGTTATCTTCCATTCGACATTTGTTTTGGGAATAAAGTTTTTTAGCTTTTAAATCTGAAAATCCGGTTAACAAAGTTAGCTATCCGCACCTGACTCTCGCAAATAAATTTTATTAGCATAAGGTTCTCCAAGCAAGGATCGGATAAAAGTAAAAAAAGGTATAGAAAACATACGAAAATCGATTTATTGTATTTGAGAACCCTGGCTGAAATGCTGATTTTTGTACCGAAAAGGAATACATTAGAACTAAATAGACAATATGATAGGTTTAGACAATCTACACCTTTTTCAAATGTTATTCAAAACATTTCAATTGCAATTCGAGAATTTCATTTGTAATTCGGAAATGTAATTGGTAATTTACAACATTTCATTTGTAATTTTAAACTTTTCATATGATTCAAATAAAACTATTTGAAATTTATAGCATTTCACTCTAATTCAATTGTAATTCATAAAAATTAATTTCAAATTCATACATTTTCTTTGTGTGTTACCGATAAATTTGTTCGTATTTAAAATTAAATGCCATGAATAACTAATGAAATGTTATGTATTTTAAATCAAATGTTATGAATTTCAAATGGAATTTTTTGAATTTCAAATGGATTTTAATGAATTTCAAATGCTGCAATCCTTTAAATTTCAAATGGAAAATGTAATTCGAGTATTCCATTTGTAGTTCACAACATATAATTTGCAATTTGTTAAATCCATTTTCAATTCATAACCTATCAGTTGTAATTCGAGAATTTCATTTGTAATTCATAGAATACCTTTGGAAATTCATAGAATTCCATTTGAAATGCATATACTCCCATTTGAAATTCAAAGAATTGCATTTGAAATTCATAAAATTTCATTTGAAATTAAAAAAAATTGCGTTTGAAATTCAATAAATTACATTTACATGAATTACAATTACATTTGAAATTAATAATATTTGATTTGAAATAAATAACATTTCATTTGTTATTCATATGAATTTCTTTAAATTTTAAATGGAAATTTTTGAATTCCAAATGGAAAGTTTAAAATTATAAATGAAATGTTGAAAATTATCAATTACATTCTCGAATAACAACTGAAATGTTTTCAATTGCAAATTGAAAACAATTGAATCGACTTACAAATGAAATTCTCGAATTGCAATTGAAATGTTTGGAATAACATTTGTAAAAAGTGTAGTTCTTTAACATATATCCTTTGCTCCATATAGTTCTGACTCTAATGTAGTTCCTTTGAATATGTCTCCTCGTTAATTTTTTTTTTTTTTTGCTCACATAGTTCTGTGTTGATTTGTTGATTGTCGGCAAACTGGGCCTAGTTCCTAACGTTCCTTTATGAGAATAGTTCCAATGAACTAGTTCGTTCCGGAACTACTACGGATCATCTTTTACCTATCCCATATCTGGTTATAAAAAACAAACACATAAAGGATGTATATAAATGTGATTGTATATGTCGAAAATAATTAAGTTCTATTGTATGAAAAACAACATATCTTACATGATTAAAATAAAAAAATTCAAATTTTATTTTTAAATCCAAAGTTATAGGAATATTCTTGAAATAATATTTTCTTAATTGCATCTGTGTATTTTTATATAATTGTATTGGCATGACATGTGATATATCCTTGCCCAAACAATAAATATCCCTTTGGAAATCCAATGTTTGCTATTTTGAATTTCTAACTGTATATACAAGAAGATATATTTGAGAAAAATAAAAAAAAAACTATTGATGTTATCACTCTTCCAAGCCCCAACGCATGATGCCTAAACTCGCATGATTGTGTTTGCATATGAAAAATAACAATAATTGCCATGTAAAAAAAACATCATATTTTATTCATACAAAAATAAATACATATTTAGAACAATTAACTAAAATAGTTTCGTTTTCTTTTTCTCTCTTCTTTTACGAATCTCTTTTTTTTGTCAATTCCATATCAAAATGTTTTATTGTTGATGACGATGATATTGTTAAACGCTTTTTGACGCCTGCTGTGTGCCTGTAATGCCAATCACAAACATATATTCCACCAAACAATAAAAAAACCAATAAAATTTCAAAAAAAAAAAACAAAATCGTTCGGCTATGGTCTGATGTTGGCTTTGACAAATGATATGAACAAAAAATATATCACAAAACTTACAACCAATCTGGATTTACATACATATTTTTGCGAACGATCACCATCAATGTCATTTTATTTCCTACCACCACATATCAACCACCAACGACCACCACCACCACTACCAACCAACCATCACTGGTATTACCTGCGAATTGAACGAAATTCCATTGATTGACAACGAACAAAATTCCTGACACCAACAAAAACAAAAAAACCCAACAGTTTGTGTCCAATGGCCCGATGGTAAGTTTAGAGTTTAGCTACATTGTATTTTTTTCTTCTTCTTCTTTTTCAATATTTTGTTGGAATTCGTTTTTATATGGCTTTCTCTTTTGTGAACTTTATTGGTTTGTGTATGTTGAATATTCAATTACAATTATCTATACATATTTTATTTTGAATCCTTTGAAAGTTTGCAACAAAATGAAAACAAAGTTTTAAATATTAAAAAAACAACTCTAAATCCTATTATTTAAATATATACATGTATTAGAAATATAATAAAATATTACATTTTGTTTATGAAATATTTACGCTGAATAATTTCATATATTACAAAAACACAAATGCAACAACAATTAGTTTAAGTTATATATATATACATACAAAGCAGTATCTACAACTAGAATAAATATTTTATATTATATTTTTAAATAAAATATAACGTATGTTATATTATAATTTCATATTATATATTTTTATTTGTTTAGGTGAAATTATTTTTGTATAAAAAACTAAATTATATTATTTACAATTTAATATATATTTATTTAGCTATACAAACATATACATAACTATACTATATGTGAATACTGGTGATACGCCGAGTACATAAAAAACGAATAAATAAAATCGGCATTCGCTTCGACTGAGCCCAACTTCGACATAAAAAATACTGTGAGGCAAAATCGAGGTCATATCGGATACGAATTAATTTCTAAAAACATATAACACTTTTTTCACATGTTATTCAAAATATATGAAATGTAATTCGAGAGCATATAATTGGCAATTCGATAATTTAATTTACAATTCATAACATATCTGTTGTAATTCGAATTTTTTAATTTGTAATTCATAGAATATCTTACGAGATTCATAGAACTCCATTTGAAATTCAAATTCTTTCATTTGAAATTCAAAGGATTGCATTTGAAATTCATAAAATTCCATTTGGGAAGAATAAAATTCCATTTGAAATTCAAATAAATACATTTGAAATTTTTAACATTTGATCTGATATACATAACATTTCATTTGTTATTCATAACATTTCATTTCAAATTCGAAACATATTTTTGGTAACCCACAAAGAATATGTATGATTTTGAAATGCATATTTACGAAATACAAATGAACTTTTATGAATTACAAGTGAAATTTTATGAATTTATTTAAATTTCAAATGGATTTCTTTGAATTACAAACGAAAATCTACGGATTTCAAATGGAAAAATACGAATCATAAATGAAATTCTATAAATTTCAAATGGATTTTTTTTTTAATTTCATATTAATATTTTAAAATTACAAATGAAATGTTGTAAATTACAAATTACATTCTCGAATTACAAATGAAATGTTATGAATGGCAAATTAAGTTTTTGAATTACAAAAGAATTTTTCGAATTGCAATTGAAATGTTTTGAATAACATCTCAAAAGAATACATTTTCGATGAAAAAAATACTCAAAAAAATTTCGAAACCCGGTCCTTTTTTCCAAACTTTTTCACATGTTATTCAAAATATATCAAATGTAATTCGAGAATTCCATTTGTAATTCACAACATACAATTTGCATTTCGAGAATTCCATTTGCAATTCATAACATATCAGTTGTAATTCGAGAATTTCATTTGTAATTAATAGAATACCTTTCGAAATTCATAGAATACCTTTTAAAATTCATAGAATTCCATTTGAAATTCATAAACTTCCATTTGAAATTCCATGTATTGCATTTGAAATTCATAAAATTCTATTTGAAATTCATAAATTTCCATTTGAAATTTGAATAATTCCATTTAAAATTCTTAACATTTGATTTGAAATACATAAAATTTCATTTGTTTTTCATAACACTTAATTGTAAATTCGAAAAATATTAACACTAGAAAGCCGAAGACAGTCATTTTGACCGCTTTCCAATTTCAAGTAAAAAAGCAACTGTGCATTTAATGACACTTTTTTTTTAAATTTGGTGACTTTTTGTATCTCATAGAATTACGTTTATTATAAACAAATCACCAAATTTAAAATAAAAGTGTCATTAAATGTACAGTTGCTTTTGTACTTGAAATTGGAAAGCGGTCAAAATGACCGCCTTCGGCTTTCTAGTGTTAATGGTAACACACAAGGAATATGTATCAATTTGAAATGAATTGTTACGAATTACAACTGAAATATTTTGAATTACAATTGAAATGTTATAAATTTCAAGTGGATTTCTTTGAATTTTAAATGGATTTCTTTGAATTTCAAATGAAACTCTACAAATTTCAAATGGAAATATACCAATTACAAATGAAATTTTTTAAATTTCAAATGGATTTTTTTGAATTTCATATGAAAAGTTTACACATAATAAGGAATGCTTACCGAACTTATTGAATTACATACACATAGGGTTTTAATGACAAGAAACGGGTAAAATTGGGAACAGACCAATCAAATGTTAAAATATCGATTTTTCGTCTTTGAGAACCCCACCTAAAATTCTATGAGCAACATTTTTACAATATTACGAGGAAGAAAATTCATATACTCACCCAGGTATTTCATCCGCAATAGGAATTTTCCAACATCATAATATTTTTATCAAAGTAAGAATATGTAAACCATAGCCTTCCTTCTCCACAAAATGTTCAAAACTTGTAATTTTTGTAAGCAGCCAATCGAGTATACGATTCGACCCATTTATTACACAATCACCAAATCTATATTAAATCCAGAAAATGGCGTCTTTGGGACAATTTCTCCTAGTACCACTCCACAGAGTGTTCACTCTTAAAAAAGAGTAGCCTAAAGATGACAGACCTTAATATTTCTTTTGTTTTTTTGAAAGTATTTCGCAACATGAAAATACACGGTTTTCCATGCGTCCGAACCAATTTTCGAAGCAATTTTTTCACTCCGATTTAGACACTTCCAAATGAAACAACAAAATTCGGATATATACCATTCAAAAAATTTTTACCGCTTCTACAGCATCTTCTGGCGACGGAAATTGCTGACCACATTTTTCTTAAACCGCGAGATTAAAACGAAATCGTTGCGGACAAATTGTGGCCAGAATGGATTGCCTAACGTTACTCCAATGGAAGAGTCGTCTCATGACCTGTTTTGAATAACTTCTGCTGGTTTCAGCATGTCCTCAAAAAATCGATGTAGCTCTCGGCACGAGCTTTTTTAGAACATTTGCAACATTTTTACGATCATATGTTTAAGCAACATCGAATTTCTATGCTGGATTCCTCTCTGTCACAATATGTCACATGACATGATGTTGTATTATCAGTGAATTCTTTAAACCTGTTTATGACATTTCTATAATATTCAATAATTAATACAATAATTTCAATTCATCGATGCCCTCTTTTCGAGATAATTCTCGTCGGGTTTATTACTTTTTTTGACAAATTCATTTCTCTTCAAGTCACTATAAAAACACAACACATGACAGTACGCCAAATCACACTGTGCAGGGTTATGCTACAAATATGACATTCGTTCAAACGGAAATACCTGACGAGACCAGGCAATACTTAGAGTTGACTAAGCCAGAAAATTAGTAGCCTTTTGTAGATGTTCAACAAATAACTTAGTGAAATTTGATCACCCTGTAAACTGCTCCTTTTGGTCGATTATTATTTTTTGGTCCTTTTTTTAGTTTAATGAAATGTTTTGAGAAAAATTATTTAAAAAACGTTTACATTACAATGTAGTTTTATTTCAAAGAATGAATGAATATGAAATATAGATTCGAGTATTTTTTACTGTAAACTAAAATATGTATTTTATAGCATACATTTAGGAGTATTTAAATTTAGTTTTATTTTGCATATGCTACATATACGATAATATACTTAATTTTTCTATAACTACACAATCGTAAACATACACATAAAGGTTATCGATTGCCTGTGGCTACGTGGCCATTTATTGGTGGCCCTGTGGCGGTGGGGGCTGCGCCATTAACACCTGTGCCAACGGGAGCGGCACCAGCAACAGCCACTGCATTAGCAGCACCAGCACCACCTCCTACGCCCATTGTATTAGCACGGCCGTCAACACAGCGACGAAGGTATTTTTTTGTTTCTGTTTGTAACAAACGTATCCTACAAATTCATAAGACATTTTTTGAGGCTTAAAAGCACAATTCATCCCAAAACAAAAAAAAAAGAAACTGATGGATGTGAGCAGGAAAAAATTAACACTACCACCATAAAATGATCCCAGTCCAAAAGAAAATTAAAAACTATAAATTTAGAATGTTAATAATTATGTATGGATTGCTAATTACTTTGAAGCCCGTCAGCTCGTCCCCAATATTGTTAATACTAATATATATTTTTAGAACTACAAAAAAATTGAAAATCATTGAATTTTATACTTGTAAGAAAATTTAGATTGACACAGAAATATATTTCTATAATTAGTTATAATGTTATTTATATTTTATTTCTTGGATTGGATTTGGATTTCTTTGTAAAGCATTTATTATGCAAACTCTTAGAAGGTATTTTAAGTAATGTTATACATTTTTATAATATATATTTACCATGCTATGCTATGATTATACGTATATACATATAATTAAGTTTGTTTTAGTATTGTATTGCAAAATTTGAATTAATGTTAAATTTTCTACTTCATATGACAATGAAATCAGCAATGCAACCTATTCCCATTTGAAATAGTTTGATTTTCTCACACCTTTCGTTTTTCTTTTTTTTTAATTTTTTAAATGTATAATGTTCTTAATTAAATGTTGGTGTATAATATATGAATGTATATATTTAACAAATCATACAACACGGTAAAAAATCAAAATCATTTTGGGTTTTAGTGTATATAGACATTTTCTGAGCAAGGAATATCGTGAATATCGATTTCTTGTCTTTGAAAATCTTATCTATCGTATGAAAGACACTTTTTTAGAATATTTGGAGATCAAAAATCTCGTATTGTGGCCCAAGAAAATAAAGGATGGAAAATTTATTCTCCAAAAATATTCCTCAGACCATGTCCAAAATAATCTACAATAATCCCAAACAAAAATATAAATTTATCACACATAACTCAAAACTTGGACTATTGCGAATTTCCCCTTCGGGGTTCTTAATACACTCGCCATAGGTTTTCAAACCCATAAGTAATTTTCAATATAATCCAAATGGCCACATTTCCCATAACCAAATCAAGGTCTTATGAGGAGTTGAGTCGACGCTTAGTTTTTCAAAACATTTGACATTAACTCAACAGCCACACTGTTTATCATATGGACAGCGGGCATGCCATACATACCTTTGAATTTGCAGGTCAAAAGTTCCGTAATTTCGACCACACAGAAAAAAAAATTATGAATTTTTCATAATTTAATTTATAGCTTATTTTTTCCATATCGTTGATGTAACTCGGTTAGAATTGATCTACGTCACCACTATTTGCACTCATACTATCCTTTCTCTCTCTCTCTCTCTTTTATTGACAAATACAAATGTTTTCCTTAGAACAAAAAAAAAACATCACCACCACTCATTGTTCAGCATTGTTTTGTTTTGGTATCGTCCTACAACTCTCAACACACTTGGTGGTTATTAGTTTTGCATACGTTTGACTCTCCACTCACTCGATTGTGATTAGTTTTGCATTCCATTGTTTATATATTCTGCTTTCGCGTTGTGTTATAAAATTCGCATATGTATTTTCCAAATTTTTTCGATATTAATGCAAAAACAATATTTGAATGTTTAGCATTGAACACATATAAAGTAAATAAAAAGAAACGAGACGAGACATAACAAAAAATAAAACACAAAACCAAAATAGAAAAAATTCAAATTGCAAGATAGCATCAAACATGCAATACAAAGTAGTTCTTTTCACTCTGTCCGACAACAAACCAGTATTTATGTATTGCATTCATAAAATGCAGAAATCCTGTCATTGGCAACATGTTCTGAACATTATTCCTATAATATATGATTTTTTTCTTATGTGGGAATAATCACAAGGTTCTAGATGTCACATTCGCTAGCCTATAGAAGTCATTCGAGTACGTCATACCTCTCAGTGGTATGTTCAGGGTCAGAGGCATGATTCTCATGTCATTATCTGATATTACTTGGGGTTATCAGCTCCCCATGTAAATGTCTTCGTGATATCCTTTTAAGCGATAGAATGGAATGTGGTTAGCTATGGTAAGAGGGAAAACTTCCGATGACACTTTGAGGACTCCAATTGAGTAACTCCTTCTGACTTAAATAAACCACTTACAATTCGGAAACGAATATTCTTCCTGAGCGTCAACACAATAAGATGTCGATGTACTAGTTGCTTAGGTGCTACAGAGGCAACGATCCAAATCACCACCTATAGTAGTTTTGTCTTACCTGCACAAACAACATTTGCAATTTGTAGTGCAGGTTTCTTCAGATCACTGTATTAAAATGTTACCAAGTCAAATTTTCTCGAGTACGCGATCAACCCTAATTATCTTTCAATGAAACAGAAGCAATATTATTTTTACCATATATATTTTTGGTGCACATTCACAGCTGCTAAATTAAATTTAAACAAGAGAAAATTATAAAAAATAATTTTCGAAAAAATTAATTAATGTTTGGGAAAAAGTACAGAGTTAGTATCGCTGTTATAACGGGGAATCTGAGAAAATATACCAAAAAGAGATTGTGCATTTTGGGCAATTCGAAAACTTCAATTCGCATGAGAAACAGAATATGTATTACCTTCTGAAGAGAAGTGTATGTGTGTAAAGTGTAAAAAAACACACACCGTGCGTTCTACAACATACACGGTTTTCCGAATAATGGAATTGGTTTTCCGAATAATGGAATTGGAACTCCGAATCATTTGCATGCATTACAAGAACCAAATGAATTTTAATCATTTCTATAAGATGTAGCGTATTTCGATCCATATTAAATAATTTATAGTTTATACTTGCCAAAAGTGAAATGATAAAAGCTGCCACGTGACAACTTCGAAAATACCGATTAATTGAAAATTTGAAAACCCCGTACATGATTATTAAAACTTCGATTTTAGTTTTATGTAGAAATTATGTAAACCCTCTTGTTCTGCACTGTCAGATTGTTTTCCGATGAATATAACGCCCTCGCCCCGTGTCAATCCAGATCTTTGACTTTATTAATAAAATAAAATAAAATGGACTAATTTTTAAGAAATAATTTAAATATTATTAAAATACATTATTTGATTAATACTTGAATTCTTTTGAAGGAATTTAATTTATTTCAAATTTTTCCTTTTTTTGTTTTTAAAGGAGTTCAATTTATAGAATATATCATTTTGCATGGCATTTTTATGAATTGCAAAAAAGCAACAATCACAGCTTTGTGTATCTATGTTTGAAATTAATTAATTTTTCTATCTATTGAATGTCACATATATAATTATATATTATAGGAACGAATGTAACATCTGCCACAGGTATTAGCGCTATTCGGTTTGTGTTTTTTTGTCACCCTTAAAAGCGGACATATTACAAACAAAAATCTAGTTTCGTTGGCTTTTATATTTATATTTGTATGTGTGTGTTTGTGCGTGTATATATTAGCTAATTTATGCTAATATATATATATATATATATATATTATACATAATTTTCTATAACCTTTGGTATGATGTTTTAACCGTTTCTCGCATAACTGAAATAATTCAACTAATCATTAGGGGGCATTTATTAGTAATTTTGTTTATATGTATTAGTAGAATAGTACTGGCATTTTATGCAAATTGCCTAATGACCTATTAGTAGGAGGTATGTAAGCCGATAACCATCGTCATTTTCATATAACATCCATATGGTGCAGTCCAGGTCCATTGTTTTGTCATTATTACTGTGTAGTAAAAACAAAACAAACCGCTAACTACACTGGGCACCAGGAAACTGCCAGTCCACCATAAATTTGTGAAAATCGTACTCATTATATAACAATTCATTTATTAATTAACAAAAATTCCCATTAGAATGTAAAATGAAAGAGGATCAATTTTAAAATATGCAGTAATTAAATGCGAGGTTGTTTCTGGCCAGGAAAAAAAAAGCGAATTGCATGTGAAGAATTTCGAAATATTAAAACTTCGATTTTTTACAGTTATATTTGTTCATATGTCTTATATATAATTATGTTGCTAATATCAGGCATTTTAGTCGTGTTTGTTATGTTTTGGTGTTCTCTTCGATTTTTTACCATTCGAAAAACTGGATTTAAGAATCTTTATTACATTTTGTGTAAAAAAATCCCCAAAGACATTTTGAAATATTGAATTTAACGGTTTATGAAAGAACAAGCAGAATATCAATGAATAACGCTCTTCCAGGTCGCTAGAACACGTCTCCACCCTATGAAAATACTGAAGTAAGTAAGAAAATTATTTTGCATAATCGTTTCAACTACTATCAGAGAGGTTTGGCATGTAACATGCTCCAGCGAACACCGTACGGAAATTTTGAACAAAAACAACGTCACATGGACATTGCTCAAGATCTGTTCATCATCGGTCATAACTGGAAACGTGTATAGGTGTATGGATGTGCCATTGAAATCATAGCTCTATCATTCCAATGAAAATATCCAAGAAGATCCAAGACCGAAAAATTACCTTCGGTCAAATGTAAAGGTTTTGCTCCCCGTTTTCTGGTTGTACTCAAAATTGACCTTTTACGTTGCTCAATCGGTACAGTTTCCTCATGGACTGCTTTGTCGAAGAAACAGCGAATCATTTCCTTCCCAGTACTTCTTCCACAATGTTGAATTTGCCTGACCATCGAAAACCCACATGGTTCATCACCCATGACGATGCTATAAACGTCTTATATATCGTGACGTGCCATGAATTCTTGCCATAAGGTCCCACGGCCAATAAAGAACTTTTTCCCAATGAAACCAGTGAAAGGAATAATTTTTGCTAAGAGCGTTCTGCTCAATATTCCATACTCCGACTGAGATCTCACCACAATATGATTACTGAACACTTAAACCACATCTTTTGTTGCCGAAAATTGTTGACTACTGGTATGGAATGGAAAGAAGTAATTAGATGCCATGTCAGGGTAGCACACGTATGACCGAACAATTTCACGATTGAGCCGATGTGTGACAACACGCCCCGACACCATATTTCGTCTTCTCTTCTTTGTTTATGGAAGTAGACTTTAGATAAGAAAAATAGTGTTGTACTCAAAATTGACCTTTTACGTTGCTCAAGCGGTACAGTTTCCTCATGGACTGCTTTGTCGAAGAAACAGCGACTCATTTCCTTCCCAGTACTTCTTCCACAATGTTGAATTTGCCTGACCATCGAAAACCCACATGGTCGATTGCTTTATTTTTTCGGGTTCTATACGTAGATCCATAATTCATCATCCATGACGATGCTATAAACGTCTTATGGATCAGCGGAATCGTATTTTATTTTAAAAAATAATTGAAAAGATATTAGAAAATCATACATGCGTCAGATACCCTACCCTCCCCAACATAAAAACCAATACAATTTATATTTAGAAATATTCCAACTTCCAATCTAATCCTACAAATTGCAATTTAAAATATATTATTCAATAGCATTCATTGCTTATTAAAATTTAATCTGAATTAAACCATATTATATATATGTAAATATTAATTGTTGTAAGTGTTTCTACGATTTAAAATTCAAATCCTATAATTACCGCAACATGCAATGGCATTCTTTTGAAATTAATTTCCGCACATCATAACATTTAAAAATGTATTGTTTTAGTAAATAGTTAGCATAACTACATTTACAAATCCGCTAAAATAACCACAAATTATTGTAACAATTTGTTGTTTTGTTTTTCTAGTCAAATAGTCAAACTACCACAGCAAACAAATCTTTGCAACTTAATCTAAGTTTTAATTATATTATGTAAATGGTTTAAAAACCGATTTACAAAAATAATCAGTAAATTCAATTGAATGTTAAACAGCAAAAATAATAACTAATTAAAATGTAATTTGTCGATATTACTAAAACAAAGGATTTGTTATTGTATTTAGTGATTTTTTGCTGCAAGAATTGTTGCAAAGTCTGATCAATTTTATTTTAATTTCTTTCAAAGAGCTTACATACCTTCATATTGAAATGGGATTTATCGGTTCACCGCTTGGCATAGCACCCATTAAAATTATAATTATCGGGTCATTCTTTGGGGGATAGACCCCATATAAAGCCCCACACCCATTATATGCATTTTGATGGTCCATTCTATAATTCAAACAGTAATTTTATTTTAAAACTTCAACCAAATCCAAATTTGTATTAAATTTAGTACTGTTTAGTACGCTTCTCCACCTCCTTACCTACTTTTCAACGTTGATTGGCATTCCAAATTTCAAGTTTTTAGCTCTATCCCTTCACATGCTACGAAATTGTACCAAGTTTAATACATTATTTTAATATTTTCGGATTCTTATAATTCGAATTTGCAAAAAAAAAAATGTATATATATTATATACCCACATTTGAAGTTTCAGAGTTCTAGCTCGACCGGTTTGACAAATACAAATACATTTGTACTAGAAATGTGCCGAATTTCCAAAAACCCAGCCTTATTTGACAACTTTGTGCTAGGAAGGTTCTAGCTTCAGCAGTTTCGTCCCGGCGTTGATGAATCTTTAAGTCAGTCAATCACTTTACTCTTATACAGATAAAGTCCCCGACCAAAAATCGCGTGAGATGTCAAATTTTTCAGTCTGAGTGCATGTACTTTGGCGTTTCTGGTGGCAAATTTGCATTTTACATATTTTCCATTTTAGATATTATTTACAAAGTTCGAGCCTGCCGAAGTTAATGACTTGTTTTACTTTTAACCATTCGATCGCTTATCTCAAAAATTTATTTTTTCTTTAAATATTGATTAATGCAAATGAGCACTGCTTGTTTTTATACACTCCGCCATAGTATTGAGGGTATATCAATTACGTCATTCCCTATGTAACTCATTGAAATATTCATTTTCGACCCTATATATTATATATATTATTGGTCAGGTTGAAATTCTAAGAAGATCTAGCCCTGTCCGTACTTCCGTGTGTTGTAATCACGCTATCTTCTGAAGGAATTGAGATAAGTTGCTAAAATAGGCTTGTCTTTTGTCTGCAGGCAGGTCAAGTTCGAAGATGGTCTATATCGGTCTACGATTAGGCATTGCCCCCATATAAGGGTACCCCCGGTATTTTGAGGTTCTTGAGCGCATTTTTCAACTGAATTCGTTAAAATTTGGCACATTGGGTTCTTATTGGGTAGCAAATCTCTCCACTAAGAATTATAAATATAGGTCCACTTTTTCGGATTACCCCCATATAACGGTACCCCTAATTTTCTGTATTTTGGGGTTCTGGAGCGCGTTTTTCAAACGAATTCGCTAAAATTTGGTACATTGGGTTCTTATTTGGTACCAAATGTCTCCACAAAAAATTATAATTATAGGTCCTCTTTTTCGGATAGCCATAACGGATAGATATAACGGTACACCCAATATTCAGTATTTTTGGGGTTCTTGAACATTGGTACATTGGGGTCTTATTGAGTAGCAAATGTCTCCACTAAAAATTATAATTATATGTCCTATTTTTCGGATAGCCATCATATAACGGTGCACCATATATTCAGTGTTTTTGGGGATTTTGAACGTATTTTTCGAACGAATTGGCTGTAATTTAGTAAATGCAGTTCTTATTGGGTAGGAAATCTCTCCACTAAAAATTATAAATGTTGGTCAATTATTTCGGATAGCCGCCATATAAGGGTACCACCCCGAATCCCCTGTAATTTGGTGTTTTGTAGTCATATATGGTAACAAATCTACCTCCCAAATAATATTAATATTCGCCGCCATTTTTAGGGTAGCCCCCATAAATAACCCCACTGTTTTAAATTAAAACAGTTAACTGATTTTTCCGCCTTTTGTGAATGTTCTCATATGGCCGTATTCCACCATAGTATGGGGGATATTATTTATTGGAATTCTAAGACGATTTTCTACCTTCGGATGATATCGAAACAAAAAAAAAACTAGATCGTCAGATCAGAGAAAGAACTATATAATGATACTTACTGATTTTCGTTATTTTTAATATTTAGGGTGTAGGAAGTTCGGAAGTTCTAATGTTCGGTAATTTCTACACGTAAATGTAATCAATATTGGACACCCTTGAGGCGTAGCCCCACATATAACTTTGTCCTCTAAATTGCCGTATTTTAAGGATTTTATACACATGATGCAACCTACCAAGCGCCACCAATATCGGACCACGATTTGGGATTTTGAGATTTTAGGGAAAATCCCCAAATAAAAATTGCTGAAATTTTAATTTCGTGTTCGCTTGGTACAAGTGTCGGTATAGATCCATTTTTTTGGTATATTCCATATATTCCTCCATTATTCTGTAACATTAGAAGTCTCGACAGTATAACATAGTTGAAGGGTAAACGGCAAATGGCATTTTTCTATGTGTGAAAATTTAAGGAATTTAATATTAATATTTTTCATATTTCTGGTCGTCAGTACCAGACCACACTTAAAAAGGTCATTCGCTGTAGTATTGTTCCAAGTGGAATTTGGAATATTAATTTCATGTAATTGTCTGTATACGCATGGTTGAGGGTATTCAAAGTTCGGCCCGGTCGATCTTAAGGCTTTTTTCACTTGCGCATTTTTTTTGAGATTTTGAAAAGATCAATTTCTAAATTGTCTTAATGACAATCTTTTTATCTAAAACCTAATTTGGCAAATAATATTTCTCTTTAATTCAAATTTGAAAATACCCAATTATAAAATTTAAATTTAAATAAACAAATAAGCTATTTAATACTTAGTAAATATTATTAAAAGCAAACAGTATAAAAAAATATTTAACATCATTTTAAATAAACATCATCTACAATTAATTATAATGTATGTTTTTATTATTTATATATATATAAAAACAAATATTATTGGAATACAAAAATCTTATTAAATGCAAATTATAATAAATTATTTTCATTTCTTATGTATACAATCTGTAGAATGTTTTCCTTGTGTGGTAAAAGTATTTACTTATATATATATATGTGTGTGTGTTTCTTTGTCTTCAAATGTTATTATTAATGTTAAATTTATATGTATCATATATTTTAAATCGATATATGTTGTTCTTGAATTATGATGTTCTATTTTGTTTTTCCACTTATTTAATTATTGTTTCAATTTTTCTGTGTTTATGATTTTTTTTTTCATTAGAATATTTTGTTAAGCTAAAGAAAATAAAACCTCATTAGCATCTAGATATTATTTATATATAACTACTATTTGTTGTTATGAAGATGTATGAAATTAATTCTGTAAATATTTCTGCAAAATGTAACTATGAAAAAAAAACTACAACAAAATAAAAAAAAGTTCTAAAAAATGTTGTGTTTTTATACATAAACTATATATTTATTCTCTATTTGTTATATATATGATAATTTTAATATATTACAATTTAGTTTACCTTTTTTTAGCTAAAATAGTTTCAATTTAATTCGATTCATTGAATTTCCATTCCTTTTTTTGAATATGGAAATTATATATGTATTTGCGAGTGTAATTTAAATTTATTAATCAAAAAAAGGTCAAAGAGGTTAATAATTTTTAACAACATGTCATTCTGAGAATTTATGCAACAGAGATCTAATAAGAAATTTCAAAGCATCAAAAATACAATGAACTCCCGATAATGCGAACATTTAAACTGACATTAAAGTATTGAAAAAATTTGGGAATTAGCGGTTAAAATAAGCTGGTCGAATTGAAAATGTGAACAAATTCGAAAATATGAACTACCCCGACATTAATTAATTCACATTATCGAGAGTTCATTGTATTGGATGTTCACATTATCGAAAGTTCACTGCATTATATGTTTAGAGGAAGGACAAACCTCTACCCATTCTCGGTTAGAAACATTATTTTTTTAATCCAAAGATTATGCATCTGAACTAATATTGAAACTGAGAATATTTTCTTTAAAAATGTAATAAACTCAGTAAAATTAAAAAAAAATCAGCTGTACTGAATTCAGTATACCCTGCATAACTGGACTAACTTCGTTATTTTTAAATATTTTACAAAGGAAGTAAAGTTTGCAAATCAACACAATGGATCAATTGAATTTTGAAACTATTTTCAAATAAGAAAAACAAATTCAAAACTTTCATTTCTTTTTCCATATAAAAATGAATTTCCGAATCAAAAATGCAAATAAAATAAAAAACTAACCGCATGCCTTTTATGGTCTTTTTTCTTTTCTTTTCAAAATATACTTTGTTTGGAAAACAACACAATGACATTTATTATGCAAAAACAAACAAACCAACAAAAAAAAACATACAAACACTCACAACTACTACAACAAACGTGGTAATATGCGGGCGCCATCTGTAATCAATCCGTAATACAACCATTATATGATTATCGGAATATGGACGTGAATCTCTGGACCAACAACAATTTAACAATATTTATATTCATTTCTCTCATAAAATATTTGTTTTTTTATTATTGTTTTCCGTTTGCTGTGAAAATGTTGCATTCATTTTTGTTTGTTTTTCTTTCTTTGGATCGGAATGTATGTACTGTCAATGTTTGTTGTTGTAACACTTCCAATTAAAATCGACAAATTTACCACCACCATCACCACCATCATTATTGCCAATTCATACAAAATACACACATACACATAAACAAAATGGGACGCATAATTTTGCAAACGGACACGAAAATAACAACAACAACAAAACGCCCAATATCACCATTTATGGCTTTACCACACAGCTGCTGTTGCCGCTGCTGCAATGCGCGGTGTAGCCATACAACGTGGCCATGTCGGTATGGTCGGTGCTCCCTTCAATCCAGCCTTGGCTGCAGCAGTTGCCGCCCAACAACAGCAACAACGACAGGCGGCCGCTGTTGCAGTTGCGGCTGCCCAACAGCAACATCTTGGTCTACAACAAGCCCTACAACAGGCCCACCATCAGCAGACGCATCAACAGCCACAGGTTGCGGCAAATGCTGCTGCGGCTGCTAATGCGGCCGCAGCTGCTGCCGTCCTGCAACCCAGTGCCCAGCAGCAATTACAGACGCTTGCCCAAACGGCCACCGCCGCTCCAAATCCCCAACAATCGGCAATGGCCGCGTATGCCGCCCGTTTAGGTACAGCTCAACCGACAACACAACAACAGCAACAATCAGCTGCTGCAGCTTCAATGGCTGCGGCTGCAAATGCTGCCGCAGCGGCTAATGCTGCAGCAGCTGGTACCACATTGCATGGATATGCACCGTAAGTAGTTTTGAAATATTATATTCTGATTTTTACGTTTTCTTCTTTTTGTTGTATTGTTTTTTTAATTTCTTTTAATTATGTAACAATAGAATTTTTTTAATTATAATTTCTCACCTGTATGATTTTTCGTATGAAGAAAACGCCACAGAAAATAGAGAGCAATTATGTTTGTTTTTAGTATTTTCGTAAAATGGAGAAAAGTGAAAATGTTGTCAAGTCAAAATTTTTAATGCACAGTGTTTTTGTTTTAATTTCACATGGTTCGATGATGGATTTTCAAAAAACTAGAGAATTAAACTTCAGGAATTAAAAAAAAATATATAAATCGGACAACTTTTGAAATTTGGATAGTCCTAGCTGCATTACCCAAACAAAGTGGTTGAAGGTCTTCTCGCGAACATATTTCAAAGCCTAGGCCTCATGCAGGCTTAGGCCTCATTTAACTAAAGCCTTTCTCAAAATTTGTAATAAAAATAAATATGCCTCGGTGATTACCTATTAATTCGACGAACATTTCTTCCAAAAGTATATTCTCTACAATTGTATGAACTGAAAGTAGATCATAGATCAGACTAGAAAAAATCGCCGTGTGCGAAGGTTCTAGAGTTTTTTCACTGGATCTTGTATTTTTTCCAAAGTGCTTTCTCAGACCGAATGATGTAATATTCATCGTAATAATATGATAAGCGAGTGCCACTATATAATATACTAGCTTATACCAGCTACTTCGTTAGCGAATGTGGGAACTATTTAAACATGTATTAACATTTTCCCTTATTTTCACAGAAAACTGTGAATGTGTGAAGAAGAAATCAACATACACTCCAATCTCGACCATAATTAACATTTGAGTGCCATTTTGTGCCTAAACTACAGTGATCTCTCGATAATGTGAACACTCAAACTGACATTTAAGTAGTGAAAAAATTAGAGAATTTGCGGTAAATTTTGACCAAATATGAATTTTGCGAAAATATGAACTACCCCGACATTTTGGATGTTCAAATTATCGAGAGTTTACTGTACCTTCATACCTCAACACTATACGCCATTTTTGACAGCAGCAGAAATCTAGCTTTATACTAAATTTGGTACCATTTATTACCTTTTGTATGTTTGCAGTACTTCTTTCCAAAACTAATTCAAAGTTTCATAGTTCGAGCTCTATTGGTACACCCAAACCCAAATGTAGTACCAATTAGAATACACATTAATATAAATTTCCATAAGTACTCGCATAATTTAACAATTTCAGGATTCCAGCCTGATCGGTTCCCCAAATCCAAATTTGGTACCATCTAGTACACATAAGTACGAATTCCAGCATTCCGCAATCCTACGCTCCAACAGTAATCTTTATTCTAAATTTCAAGATTCCAGCTTTATCGGTTTTCCTAAATCTAAATTGTATTAAACTTTGTACCATTTAGTATACATAAATACGATTTTCTAAACCTAAATCCGTACGCATATTTCAGGATTTCAGTTTTGTCGGTTCACCTAAAATTCAATTTGTATAAAATTTAGTACCATTTAGTACGCATTACTTCAATAATCCAATTGAAATCACAGAAATCATTTAGTACGCATTACTTCAACAATCCAATAGAAATCATATTACCCAACGTCAGGATTCCAGCCCGAACGGTTTCCAAAAACTTCCTAAATTCCTAATTCCGGATTATCTAAATCCAAATTGTATCAAATTTAGTACCATTTTGTACATATTAGTACGAATTTCCAAACCTACACGCCAACTGTGATCCTAACACCAAATTTCAGAATTTTCAGATTTATCAATTCACGCCGAATTCAAATTGAAACCAATTTAGTTCCATTTAGTAGAAATAAATACAAATTTCCAAATTTCAGTATTCAAGCTCTATCGGTTAACCTACTCGAATTTGTACCAGATATAGTACCATTTAGTGCTGTTTTCGTACACACAAGTGCAAATTTCCAAAAGTACCTACATTCCCAATCCAACGTTAATGTAATTCAAATTGCAGGATTCCAGTTCCATTCGTTCCTCCAAATTAAAATTGTACCAAATTTAGTACTTATTGTGTACAAAAGTACATAATTCCTAAATCTATTCCTAATATCGACTCCGATAGTACTAAACTTATAGAGACTTGAAAAATCTTTTTCGACATTGGTTATCGCGACCAGTGTGCATCAGAGAACCTAAATCTTTCAATGGCGATAAAGCGCCAGCCTACAACACTCTAAAAAGAGTTGGTTTAACAGATTATGTAGTGGTCAACGCTCGTCCATCGACGTAGCCATAGGAGGGCTGGGGTTTCGAGCAATTTTTATTTTCACAATAAATTTAACAACAGCATAGTCTTTTTTTTCATTTTGTACCTGCGGTTATCCTAGAGAAGTGGTCGACCTTTAAATTGATAAAATTAATACTGGTTCTACGACAATGTCTAATAATAACATTGTCGTACTCTCAAATATTTCGCCGATTGCACATAACCGTAATTTATATCCACTTCAAGGGTAATGGTATAGGATATTGTATATTTGTCCCCTCCGATTGTGCTATTCCGCCAAATTTTCAATTGTAAAAATTATTATTATTTTTTTTTTCTTTTCTCCATTAACAATTTGCTCTCTATTATCTCGCCGCTCTCAAAGATTGTCACTAATTATGTTGCATACTTGTCTTTTTTTCTTTGAAAATAAAATCGCATTCCGCCTTTCTACATCATACATATTTATATGCGTATAGTTTGTAGTTTGCGCTTAACTAAATCCAAATCAACCTGAAAAAAAACTGAAAACTCAAAATAGTATCCCTGATTGAGATGTTGTAGATTTAAAGTTCTTGTGTTTGGTTTGGTTTTCTTTGTTTTCATTTAAAAAAAATATTTCAATTTCGTTTTTTGGGGTTCTTGTACTTGTAATAATATTATTATCCTAAATAATAAAAAAAACAACAATAATAATAAATATCTACAATATTAGCACAAATGTTCTTTAATTTCGAATTTCAAATCAATGGTCATTATTTAATTGCATTTATATTTATTCTTCTTTTTTTTAATAACATAATGTCTTAACTTATAAATATGTAATTTACTACTACTTTTGCATCGACAACAACTACAACAACAGCAACAAATTACTATTACAAAGTAATGGCTTTTGTCTAATTATGTATTTTAATAATGATTATGATGATAATGATTATTATTATAAATAGCATCAGCAACGACAACAGCAACAACAAAGCAAATTATTCTAGCAATTATAAACATTAGCATTTATTTACTAAACCAATATTAATTAGTTTTCAATTTGAATTTCAAAACAAAAAACAAAAACATCATCAACAACAACAATTTGAACACAAACGCAAGATAACCGCAACTTATTAAGGTATTTGTGTGTGTATGTATATGTGTGTGTGTGTGTCTGTTCTTTTTCTTTTCTCATAAAAGCATGTTTGGTAACCAAAACAAAAAAAACAACAACCAGAACCTGAATTTAAAAACTTGGCAGTTTGAGAATTAATTATGTGTTTATTTGAATATGATTATGACAAGTAAAGTATGTATTTCATATTACAACCGTATGTACTTACAGAGATGCGTTGAAGGGATTTTTAGAGCTACATTTTGATTATTAATTTTATTATTATTATGTAACTAAATACAATGTAAAGCAACCACAAAAAAAAACATACAACAACACTATGTAGTAAACCAAAAAAAAAAGAAACAACAACATATTCATTATTTTCAATATAGTTACAGATAGTATGCAAAATGTGTTAAGTTCAATTTATTATACCCTTCACCACACTGCGGTACAGGGTATTATGTCTTTGTGCATATGTTTGTAACAGGCCAAAGGGAACGAGATAGACACATGGTTCCTTTTGAGAATATGCATAGAATCACTTTCCGCCCGTCTGTCTTTCCATGTTAAATAGTAATCAAAGTACAGGTCGCATTTATGATACGAATTGGATGAAATTAGGAACAGCTCATTCATTTGATCCAAGGACGAACCATATTGATATTTCGATACCTATATATATTTCGTCCGATTTAATGTACATGGTGTACCAAAGTCGCTATATATCTCTCGATTTGCACGAAATTTGGCATAACGTACTGAATTCCGGTTTAATGTAAATGGTGCCCTCAAGTCCCTATATATCTCTCGATTTGCACAAAATTTGGCATAGCGTACTGAATTAAGTCTAGAATGACGTGTGTTATGTTTCATGAAAATCGATTCAGATTTAGATATAGCTCCCATATATATTTTCGTCCGATTTAATGTAAATGTTGCCCCCAAGTCCCTATATATCTTTCGATTTGCACAAAATTGAGCATAGCGTACTGAATTACATCTAGAATTATGTGTGTTAAGTTTCATGAAAATCGGTTCAGATTTAGATATAGCTCCCATATATATTTTCGTCCGATTTAATGTAAATGGTGCCCCCATGTCCCTATATATCTTTAAATTTGCACGAAATTGAGCATAGCGTACTGAATTAAGTCTAGAATGATGTGTGTTATGTTTCATGAAAATCGGTTCATTATTATATATAGCTCCCATATATATTTTCGTCCGATTTAATGTACATGGTGTACCAAAGTCTCTATATATCTTTCGATTTGCACGAAATGTGGCATAGCGTACTGGATTGAATCTAGAATGATGTGCACTAAATTTCGTAAAAATCGTTTAGATATAGCTGCCATATATATTTTCTTTCGATTTGATGTAAATAGTGCCCCCCAAGTCCTTATATATCTTTCGATTTGCACGAAACTTGGCATAGCGTACTGAATTGAGTCTAGAATTAAGTTTCCAGATTTAGATATAGCTCCTATATATATTTTCATCTTTCGATTTGCACGAAATTTCACCTGTAAATCGGAACAAAGTGCAGTCGGGTGATACCCTACAAAACAACAATCACAGAACATGGAATTTCTGCGGATCACAACGCCGCTCCCCGTGTGAAATTTTATGATGTTCGGGTCATCATTGTGGCCTCTAGGGCGCGACCAATTAAAAAACAAACAGCCGAAAGTTAAAAGTGACGTTTTTTGTTAGAACCGAACCAACATGCAAAATATCGTGTTTATTAGTCCATTCATCAAAGGAATTTGGAAATGGAATTTACTCAAGTCGGCCAATCATCAACAATGGCTACGTCAACTAGCAAAGATGTCGCTCGGAAAACCCATGAATTATTTTTACAAATCTCCCCCCAACGTAGGACCGTTTGAGTGGTTTATGGTACGGCAAGGTCATCGAACCGTAATTTTACATTAAAAAGTGGGCTGTACACATCTTTATTGATAAGGGCATTTCATTAACTTTGAAAATCGAATTTTACAAATTCAATACCGCTGGTTGCATGGGCAAGGAAGTAAATTTATATTTTAATTCCTTAAAGATGGTAATCACAAAAATATAACGAAAAAGCTCAACTCTTGCAAAAAATCTCTTCCGGAACTAACGAACCTATCTGAACTTAACACGTTTGCATTCTAGAACAACGATGACATTTGTTTTGTTAATATGTAACAGTCAACCTCTCTTTCTCTCTATATATATATTTTTCTATATTACTCATGTTAACACACGATAATGAGAAAACCACAACAACAGCAAAAAATTGTTCTTATACATTTTGTTATATTAATTTAGCTTTTAGTAATTAATTTGTTTGTTAATTGATTTGAGATATCATATTTCTTCTCTAAATATTATATAATTATATTGTTGTTATGAACTTGCAATATTACTACAAAAGCAGCAACAATTCGTACTAAAATTATTTAAAAAAAAAAAAACAATCAACAAAGCATCCTTAGGTTTAATTAAAACAAATAATAATGCAAAACAAAACTGATGTTTTTCTTGTAAATAGCTGTAATATTTTTTAATGAAAGTATAATGCCCACAAATTACAAAAATAAAAAAGAAATGTTGATTATGTTTAATGGGGACCCACTGTGTGCATGTTAATTAAACGAAACCAAACAAACCTACATACAAACTTATTATAATTATATAATCTATTTCTTTCTCTCTATCAAACTCTTTCTCTATATTATAAATTTCCTGTTTAATTTATACATATATTTTTATCTCTATTACTTTGTATTACTATTTGAATTTGGTTTTTGTTTAATAATTAATTTTTGTGATGAATGCCGTGTAAAAGGAAGAGAAGAGGTACTTTGTTTTTTTCGCTCTATCTCTCGATCTGTCTTTCGGTACTCCCCCACCAGCAACATTGTGGAGAATACCCAACGAATTGTATTACAGTTCATATCGTTGTGCTACACCACCCACCATCAATCAATCAACATTTCCATTTGTCACAGTTTCATTTTAACATTTTATTCTCTCTATCGAAGTGTATGTGTAAAGCAAATAAGAGCAGATAAATATTGCATATTTCTAGGCGCATGTTAATGTTTGTCATATTTTTGAGCAAAAAATATTACGGTTGCAAAAAAAAAACAAAACAAATCATATAAATGTATATCAGTTTTTGTGTTGTTTTTTTAGTTTTTTTTATTAAATTTCAATAACTTTAAATTTTATGATTTGTTTACGGCTCGAAGGGTTTGATTAGCAGATTTTTGTATTAACATTTATTTACTTATGCGTAATTTTGTTTGTATGACTGCAATTATTTTTTTTCTTTTGTAATCACACATCATTTCATATTTTTGTTTTTTTTTCCTATTATATTAATTATCTATCATCTTACAAAAAAATATATATTGATAATTTATAGACTACAGCAAAAATGAAATAGTATATACTTTTTAGAAGAGTCAAATAAAAAATTAAATGTAAGACTTGCTGCGTATATATTTATGCCATAATAAAAACAATAACACTGTGCTACAAAATAACAAAAAAAATTTTTTCAGGGGTTCTATTGTACCAATTCTGTTTAGTTGAAGTCCCTGGACCACGAAAATACCTTTGGTTTTTCTGGGTCACTTCGAAAATTAATTTTATAACGGTAAATATAGAGAAAAACGCGGTTTCATGGATTTTCCATTTGAAACTTAAATAACTTATTTACTTTATAACGGATTTATACTATTCTTTTTTTCTATCGAAGAGTACAATTTTTCCTTTCAAACAAGATATATATTTGGTAAATCGGTTGAGGATTGGCTGAGTTACAGCGGTTGAAATGTGAAAAATACGTATAAAATGACAAAATTTACTTTTCTTCGGGCTGTACGACGAAATTATGATATCAAGCCATATAAGTTTTATTATATTACGGGGAAGAAAATTAAATTAGCTTTCGAAAATGATAAAAATCAAAAAAATCGGTTAAAAAATGAATGACTTATACACATTTTTGTATTGATTCTATGCATATTCTCTAAAGGAAATATGGGTCTATCTCGTTTCCCTTTGCCTGTTGCAAACATAACGGTTTGTAACAGGAAACGATACAGACCCATATTTCCTTTAGAGAATATGCATAGAATCAATACAAAAATGTGTATAAGTCATTCATTTTTTAACCGATTTTTTTGATTTTTATCATTTTCGAAAGCTAATTTAATTTTCTTCCCCGTAATATAATAAAACTTATATGGCTTGATATCATAATTTCATCGTACAGTCCGAAGAAAAATAAATTTTGTCACTTTATGCGTATTTTTTCACATTTCAACCGCTGTAACTCAGCCAATCCTCAACCGATTTACCAAATATATATCTTGTTTGAAAGGAAAAATTGTACTCTTCGATAGAAAAAAAGAATAGTATAAATCCGTTATAAAGTAAATAAGTTATTTAAGTTTCAAATGGAAAATCCATGAAACCGCGTTTTTCTCTATATTTACCGTTATAAAATTAATTTTCGAAGTGACCCAGAAAAACCAAAGGTATTTTCGTGGTCCAGGGACTTCAACTAAACAGAATTGGTACATTAGAACCCCTGAAAAATTTTCGTGTCGCACAGTGTAATTAATACTATTTTAAAATTCAACTGCAGTTCATATATATATGGGCAATATTGCCAATTTTTTAACATAGCTGAAGCGGAGGTTCACCCCTTTATAACTCGGGAACTACTTAAGTATATGAAAAAAAGTGAATAGTTTTGGGTTAATTGATCTGTCCTTGCACACTGTTCATGCCATTGACCTCCAAACTTTATCTTGGTGGAAGCTGTGTCTACTTTAATGTAAAAAAATGTGTAAAAACAGGTTGAGGCGAACCAGTTTTTTTATGTTCTCTATCTATTTGTGACTAAGCCACTCATTGCACGGTCTTCGTGTCAAAAGAAAACTAGAAGTCAACAAAATGGGGACTACGCCCCTTATGTATCATTTTTCAAAATTTTAACTGCATCTATCTTTAAATGATGCTGACATTTTGAAGCTCGATTTTGAGTGTTTTTTGAATTTTACTTCTAGCTTTAATACGCAAACAGGAATTTCTAAAAATCGGTTATAAGATTATTGTAGTCCCGAATCTGCGTAATTTGATATGTATTTTGTGTATGTAGTATGCACAGCTTCAGAGTAATACTCATCCGAAGGTGCGAATTTTGTACGATCAAAATTCTAAAAAACCTATTCTTCGGGCCAAATTTTTAGATCTGTCAACTGAATGATATGGATACCCGCGATCAATAAGGTTTTTTACGTTTCGGATGATATAAAATCTTCTTCGTGAAAATCCATCTACTAGAACGGCGGGAACTGGCCTTCCAAAAACACGAAATTTGGCAAAAAATGTTTTTGAAAATATCGCGGATTTATTTGCGTTTTCTGTGTATCATTTCCGCTTCAATAAATGACCTCATACGGATTTTGATCTTTTTCGAAAAGAGAACTTTAAAAACTTCAGCCGAAAGAGAGATGTACCCAATTTATCTCAAAAATAGTGTGAGCTGGCACATCCATGGTTCTTAATGGACCACATTGAAATCGGTATAGATCGATGTATTTTTTTAGGGTGAACACCGAAATCGGATGCGCGTTAATGGCATATGGAGTTTTCGGAAATTATTCGCGTTTTACGATTTTTTGGGTACTTCAATGTAACGTGCGGCACATCTTAGCCGTCAAATAAAATTTCGCAAAATATATATGGATTGGAAGATAAACTTCAGTACTTCCTGGAAACCGCATGCGCATCAAATGATTTTGAGAATTACGCGAGTTAGACGCAATTTATCTCAAAAATAGTGTGAGCTGGCACATCCATGGTTCTTAATGGACCACATTGAAATCGGTATAGATCGATGTATTTTTTTAGGGTGCACACCGAAATCGGAAGCGCGTTAATGGCATATGGAGTTTTCGGAAATTATTCGCGTTTTACGATTTTTTGGGTACTTCAATGTAACGTGCGGCAC
The DNA here is from genome assembly GCF_032173495.1 of Musca vetustissima. Lineage (NCBI taxonomy): Eukaryota > Metazoa > Arthropoda > Insecta > Diptera > Muscidae > Musca > Musca vetustissima. The sequence continues at coordinate 53,268 of NW_026884174.1, forward strand.
ATCTTAACCGTCAAATAAAATTTCGCAAAATATATATGGATTGGAAGATAAACTTCAGTACTTCCTGGAAACCGCATGCGCATCAAATGATTTTGAGAATTACGCGATTTACACGCAATTTAAAATGTATATTTCATAATATTATTTTATTTTAACATTTATTCCTATTTATAGAATTCTAAGATTTATCGGAAGGGTCTTGATATAATCCTCAAGGCGTATACTTATACACAAAAAGTGATTATTATTATATATGTCAATTTTTCGGCGAAATTCGGTTAAAATAGCAGAATAACCCAAACATTTTTTTCTGAAATTTCTTGTATACAATTAAAAAAATTAATATGAATACATTATTTTTTCGAACCAAAAACAAATAATTTTCCCCAATATCTTGTTTTGTTGTCGCTTTGATTTAGAAACCGCTACACGGACTTGTGTGATTTTGATATCATTTGATTCACCATCGTGTTTAGATTATGTACATATTTTTAAATTAATTTTTAGGATGATACATGACATTAATATAATGAAAATATTGATGTAATCTCCTATATTTTTTTATTTTTCTCATATTTCGCGAAGATGTGCACCTTTTTCGCGAATATTATAATATATTCATATTCTTATTTTACGGAGGAAGATATATATCAACGTTTTTGGTCAATATAATAAACGGTGTAATTTTAAGATTTTTTTCTTATGCCCAAAATTAAAACCTCGATAACTTTTGCGCGCATCAACCAAAAATTTGATCGCGAACGGTTTCGGAGTCAGAACATTTTTCTCTATATGCGTACCAAAAATCATAGATGTGCCACAAAAACAAAAAAGCTGATTTTTTGAAAATGGAATATTAAAAAATTGGCAATATTGCCCATATATATCACTGGAAATCTAAAATACTTAGGTTATGTTCATTTAATGTTTAAATAATTCCTATATTTTGTGATATATGAATACAAACTGATTTTGCAAAATGATACAGATTTGAAGTTTCCATGTTTCGAGTGGACATTGTAAAATTATTGTAGAAGCTTTTCATACAATCAATACTTCAATCTAACCCGTTTTAACGGATCAAAGATCTTTCAATGTGAGATGAACAAATAACTGATTGTAAATTTAACAAAAAAAATTTACTCATTTAAAGTAATCTTCCTAATATATAATATACTTTTTTTTATTATCTCCTTAATCATAGCAAATAAAATAAATCATGGGAATCTGTTCGGTAGACACGTATCAAAATCGACCTTGTGGATATATATATATATATATATAATTAAAAATACAGCTCAAATTATTCGATTTTCAACAAATATTTGAGGTGGAAATCTATACAGTACCAATATTTGTATACAGTCTAAGTTATTTACACCCTATTATATTCGTTCGTATTCCATTGATTTTTGGTATTCCATGAATTAAAATTTGTAAAAATTTTTATAAAAACAACAAACTGGGATTCAGACTGACTATGTTCCAAAATCAAAATACAAATGGTATCCCAAATAAACCGCCGCCAATACTACGGATTTCTGACTTCTTCTTGTTCACATGGGTGCAAGGGTTAAGTGTACAGTCCTATTTTTTAACCCTTTCATGCCCACAGCCAACAAAATGTGTTAAAGCTTATATTCTTAAGGCCTCACGTCGAACATTTCTATAACACATTTTACACCTGGATTCCTTACACTATAATTTTCATAGTTAGAGTCGCGTGTCACTTGACACACATCATGACAAACAGCTGATTTGAAATAAGCTCGGAAAAGATACGTTTACAAAATGGTCCTCTTAAATTAATCAACAAAATAATGATATTACAGAGTCTTTCATACATATACTTGGTAGTACATAAACATTGTACCGGATTTAGTTGAACCAGTGGGTTTGAAATGTCAATTACATTGAATATTTGCCGAATAAAACGGCATATTCATTAGAACTTTTTACCGGGTTGACCTACTTTATGAGGATTTATTTGACAAATATCCAAAGAAATTGACAATTGAAACCCACTGGGTTAACGAAATCCGGTTAAATGTAAACGTACTATTAATCATCATAAAGTAGGTTAACCCTGCAAAAAGTTCTAATGTACATGTAAAAAAATTATAATGTAATTATCGCTAGAATTAACGAAGTTACTAAAAATTACAGAACGACAACGAAGTTCGCTTCCAACTGTTAGCACACAACTTGCACTAAAACTATTTATTTTAGATTAGATGTTGTGCACGGCATCAACTAGTTTTATTGTACCACGAGTCAGACTCGTGGAAATACGTCAAAGGGTTAAAAACGAATGCAATTTATATTTTTTGGCATCAGCAAAGTATGATGTTAACGTTTATTTTTGTCTTTGTTGTGCAGAAGTTCGAAAATTTCAAATAACGTGAGAAGCAGAAAGGGAGTTAACTTCTGAGGAGAAGAGTATGTGTAAAGTGTAAAAAACTCACCGTGTTTACCAGAGCATACCCGTATGCCCTCTAAATCGACTAGATTTGTAAATCGAGATATCAAATCCTGGCGGTTTAGACTAGTATTAAAATTCAATAAAATGAATTTGTCAGCTGTTATTTGTTTGCGTATACGTACACATTTCACTGTGTGCAATTTTTTATAATTTTGTTAGTAATTGCCCTCCATTAGGTCAGAAATGCATAAGACATTTGGTGTTTTTGAATTAAATTAATCAATTTTCAGCAGCTGGCATATTTTTTATTATTTTGGATATTAACTAATTTTAAAGCATACTTGAGGATTTTTGATGCAGAGACAGGGTTGTATTCCAAGATATATAGAGATATTGAGTGCACGTTTAGCCTGCCTTTTAAATCGGGTCGCTTTATAAATCGAGATTCAAATCTTATCTTTGTAGACTAGTAGTAGAATGAAATGAAGTTGATTTGTCAGCTGTTAGTTGTTTACGTATACATACACATTTCACTGCTTCCATGATTTCGGTAGCAATTTGTTGTCAATCAATATTTTCATATTTTTGTTAGGAATTGCCCTCTATTAGGTCCGAAATGCACAAAAACCATTGTCGTTCTAAATTATAGTAATATTTATTATGAATACAAGCAGAAAATAAATTTTGACATACTTTTGTTAGGTAGTTATTTTTTGAATTTGAACTATTTTTAAAGCACACTTTAAGGAGAAATGATTTTTTTTAGGGACAAAAACCAGGGTTGTATTCCAAGTTATTTCGTGTTAACATAAGATTTTGTGCAAATTGAGATATTGAGTGGGTTAAATTTTGTGTGGTAAATGGAGTAAATTCAGCTCGATTTAATAGCGCCTTAATTTTGTATGGTAAAATGTATGGTAAAATGAGCTCGATCTAGCAATTAAATCGAGCTAATGCCCTTTATCACGATAAAAGCTGTACTCAAAACGCGCCATTTGATCTCCATAATTAATGGAGCTATAATATATAGTTAGGGGTTAATATTTTTATAAATTTGTTATTCAGAACAACTTTTACTTAGTCCTTTGAACTCCATTATTAAGGAAGCTATGACAAATAGTTTGTATATATAAAAGAATACCCATTCATTCGGGATATTTAGTACATTCAAATCTGAAACATACAATTATACAAGGTAGGAAGTTTTGAGCATTTAGATATTGATTCATCCATCATATTTCTTCTTACCAATGTTGTAAAATTAATCTTGTAACAAATGGATTTTAGAATATATTTTTTATAATTTTCTAAACATTTCATACACAATCACACATTTTGTATACGACTTTGGCATAATAAGTCACGATATGAAAAAAATTGAAATTTATAAGTATATATAATCTACTATAAATAATTGTTCCATGAATAACACGAAAAGCAAATCCTGCTTATATGAATAAAAAACAAAAAAAAATATTTTAAAAAGCGTGTACACCTTCTAAATCGATTCATTTTTTTTTTAAGTAGAAGAAATAAATCTTAGCTGTTTAGACTAGTATTAAAATGATTTAAAGTCTGTCAGCTGATATTTGTTTACACATTTCTAAATCTACGAATGGATGGCATACGTTTGTTTCAGATCCCATTTCTGTAAGAATCAGTGCGAAAGATCCATTGGTATTAAGTAAATCGACTAAAATCTATACCAACTCAAACATTTTTATTACAAAAAGTAGTTTTTTTTAGAAAAAAAAATCTTTACATTGCTCACGTTTTGTTTTTCTATATTATCATTAGGGTTAATCACATACTATGGAATTTTTTGGTGAGATTTTTCTCAAATTTACATTCAATAAATATAATAATAATATTTAGTAATTTCTAGTCCTTATCTCAAAAGTCGCTGCGGCTTCAAAGTATTTCTACAATTTTTGGAAATGCGCCCTTATCAAATAACAATACACATTATCCCGATAAAAAAACTGTTGTCAAAACAAACATTGAAAATAATGTTTAAAGTTAAATTCGTACAATTCGAATTTAGATCATTTTAAGTACTGTCGTGACAGATTCTGTCATCAAATATTTATTGAGAAACGCATAACTAGAGCTATAATTTGGATTTTTCGTTTTTTTTCGATTTTTTTTTAACTTTTTGTCTAGTAAAAAAATCAAAATATTTCAAAGCAAAAGAATAATTTATAATTTTATTATAAAAAACAATTGTAATTTCAAAGCAAAATAATATTTTAAAATATTACTATAAAACATTTTATTTAAAAACACATATGGAAAATAGTATACAAATAAGTTATGTTAAGTATAATCATAATTGTATTTATAAACTATATACATTATAAAATTATTAAACATCAAATTGTATGCAAATTTATATTATATACTTTATAAGGTATACCAAGTATGAGTTTACATGTACGTGTAAAATTAACACATGCACACAGGCTGGAAGCAATTCAATTGATTATATAATTGGATTGGACTACTGTGGATCCCTCTTTTAACAGCCATCAACAGCCTTGTATATTACAAATATTTAAAGAAAAACATGTATTTGACAGAAATATGAAAATTTTATGGTCTAGGAATACCACATGAAATTGGGAAAAGAAAAATAAATCGAACACATATATTTACAAACAGAAATACTTCTCTTGCCAATAAATTGTGACTTCTCAAAGAAATAAAGAAAAAACACGTGCATCAGAAAAACAAATGAATTTTGCTTTTAAGTACTCTCTACGAATACTATTCCAAGTATAAATGCCCCCCAAAAAAGAAATTAAGTTTCTTGTTTAATTACAAGTCCATCGAATTTCTTAGTTTACAAAAAATACAAATTTGTCTTTTCGAACTTTTCCTTTTCACAGCGTTTACTTTGATCCATACCTAGCAGCCGCTGCAGCATCTGCTGATCCCAACTTACGTTTTCAGGTAAGTGCATTGGTTTTATAAAACAAAAGTCTTTGTTTAGGTTTACTTTTATATATGTAATAAATATTTTATTATCATTTAGATCAATAAGGAATACAAATTTAGATTAAGTCTCTCTCAGATATAAGTGTTTTCCTTTTTATTTAAATCACACACAATTACAAGAGTAAGTGTGTGTGTGTGTACGTTTTATTGTCTTAAACAAGACAATTTATGTTTTTTTTTTATCTTTGATTTTGTTTGTTTGACTCGAATACAACAAGAATTATATAAAACAAAAATACATAACATTTTGCAGGCAGCCAAACCGGTCAACGAAGTTCCAGCAGCACAGCCAGCAGCAATTATAAATGTAATCATTGTTTTGTTTTTATTGTTATTATTCATATAAAATATTCTATAAAAAGTTGTATTGTAATTATTATATAATTTATTATCACATCTACTACTACTATTCTTATTACAATTATGGTCACCATTGAAAAAAAAAAAACGAAAACGAAAGAAAAACATTCATCACTTATTATTTTTCTTGTCGTTGACTCACACATCCCATTATTTTAATTTTGTCATTGTTGTTATTTTCTAAAATTACTGTTATCATTATTATTCTTATTATAATTACCTTGTAAAATTAGTTGTACAAAACAAAACAACACTTTTTGCTGTGGTCCCCCTGAAAGTATGCTTCATTTGTTTGTTAATATAAAGAAATAGTATTTTTCTCAATTATCCGCTCCTAAGAACAATTTTTTTCTTTGACTGCCATCAAATTTCTTCTGTAAATGTACATTTTGTATTTTTATGAAATTTTATTTGTTTTTTTTTTATTTGTTTCTTTCTTCTCCTTTTGTAATTTGTTTATGGTTTTGGTTTATGGCTTTTAATTTGTATTGATTATTATCAAAACTAAAAAAAAATTGCATAAATAAGTACTGAAATTTAGTTAGATGGGATAATAATAAAGTTATAGGGTATAGCAGCATGTGCTTGAAAATAAAATCGATCACCATGAGGAAAAAAATTTCGCGGGATATACACTGGTGGCCAAAACTAAAGCAACTCAAATTGCAAGTTTAATAAATGACGCATAACATTTTCAAAAATAAAAATATCGTGTTGGTTTTTTAATCGAGTACTTTAAAACAACAAAAACATAATTGCAAGGCCAATGACGCATAACATTTTCAAAAATAAAAATATCGTGTTGGTTTTTTGATCGAGTTTTTGTTGTTTTAAAGTACTCGATACTTTAAAACAACAAAAACATAATTGCAAGGCCATTATGAAATAAATAATACTTTATGAATAAGGTTATTGTCTCATTTTTTGCTTGGACAAAACTAAAGCAATTGTACAATACAAACAGATGCTCTATAATTATTTTACAATTACTGAGTTTCGGTTTCTACACCTATTTCGATTCTTATAGATCAAATTTAAATGGATTTTATTACAATAGCATGAGTCTGGTTTTCAATTTTGACCTACAGCCAAATAAATAACATAATGGTTAGAAACAAATACAGTACTCCAATAAAACAGCTAATTACCAGTGATTGTAAAAATAATTTATCACAGAAAATGATTTCGGAGAAATACTCCATTAATAAATAAGCTATTTGTCGAATTATAAGTTGATTTTATTCGACTATATCAATAGTGAATGTTCAGCACGGAGGAAGAGGCTGCAAAAGAACATTAATCCGTACTGATCATATCAGTAAAAAGCGTACGAGAACGTGTACGAGGCATATATGCCCGGAAACTATCATAAACATTCTTTAATTTCTGAAAAAATCGGAAAGCCAGATTGTCTTTCGCAAAAGCTCGTACTAATTGCAATCCGACTCGGTGGGAAATATTATACTCTCGAATAAATTAAAGTTAAATATTAAAGACTCAGACAAGAAACAAAAATATTGCAAGGTTACTGGGAAGCCCAATAATGGTATTGGACTGTTTTTCTTTTTATGGAATTCGATATATTTACGAGATTTATTAAGTAATGGATCGGATTGTTTATACAAATGTGTGGGAAAACGCAATGGGTCCCTTTGCTGAAGAAAATATAACGCTTGTTTGGGAGTTTCAGATTGACAATAATCTCCAAACATATACCAAAACATGTCAAAGATTGGTTGCGGGAGTCAAAAATCCGAGTTTTATCATGGCTATCACAATCATCAGATTTTTACCCAATAGAGAAATCTTTGGTGTATCATAGATAGCAAAATCAAAAGAGTTTCACAAGCAAGTAGACTTAACCTCTTCCAAAACTTTCAAGTATTTTATTCATTGTTTCAATGCCTTGTAGATGTGTTGCCGTAATGAAAAATAATGGCTTTGTTGCCGATTACTTGCAAAATTTTGCTTATTTATAAGAAAAAAAATCAAAAAGTTGCTTTTGTTTTGACCATACAAAAATTACGTCAATTTAGTTTTCCATAGAATATTTTTATATCTAAATAAATTGTGCGATTATATTTGTTGTTTCTTTTTTTTATACCCTTCACCACACTGTGGTATTATGTCTATATGCATATGTTTGTAACAGGCAAAAGGAATCGAGATAGACCCATGGTTCCTTTTGAGAATATGCATAGAATCACTTTCTTAGTCGATTTATGCATGTCCGTCCGTCCGTCCATGTATTTTTGTGAACAAAGTACAGGTCGCATTTATGATCCGATTTTGATAAAATTTGTGACATGCCACTTGTTTGGCCAAAGGACGAACCCTATTGATATTGGAGAAAATCGGTTCAGACTTAGATATAGCTCCCATATATACTTTCGTCCGCTTTTATGTAACTGGAGCACCAATATTGGTCCTATTGAGAAAACATTTTGAACAGAGTATTGAATTAGGTCTAGTTTTATATATGCCAATTTTTGTTGAAACCGGTTCAGATAGTTTCATCCGATTTTATGTAAATGGAACACCATACTTCCATACGTCCGATTAAGGCACAATTTTGCACAGAGTACTGAATTAGGTTCGGATTGATGTATCCGAAGTTTTGTTGAAATCGGTTCAAATGTAGATGCAGATTGACGTATGCAAAGTTTTTTTTTTAATCGGTTCATATTTAGATATTGCTCCGATTTTATGTCAATTTTTTCCGATTGAGACAAAATTTTGCATACCGTATTGAAGTTACTAATTTTTAGTTCACATATATATCAAATATTTTCACGTAGTTAATTTCGTCTGGTCCTCCAAAGATATAATGTCTATTATATCTAGAGAATAATGTATATATGAGCATCCCAAATACCCAAATTGGTGAAGGCCCCGATCAACTTTTGAACTTTCCTTACGGCTTTTTTAATGAATAAATTATCTATTTATTTCTGAAAAAACTTTCACTATAACTTTATTTTCAAAATAATAGTTAAAGGTCATGTATTCAGTTCGCAGTTTTAGTTGCATTGGATTTGGCCACCAGTGTTCATAGTTCGTGCCAGAGTCAATAACAGTTTCTTCTGACATGTTTTCTGCAAATATTAGCATAGATAGATGCGGATGAAATGTTGCTCCATTAACAAATCATGATTTCATGATATTAGATAAAACATCTACCTTAGGTTATTAGCTAGCGTTATTTAGGAAATAATCTTTGTCTAACCTTACTAAATTCCTTGTTTTATTTTTTGTAATTCTATATACATATTTTATTTATTTTTTTTTTTTTTTGTGTATTTAAATTTTATTTAATATTTTTATAATTTTACGTTTTATTTTGTATATAAATAATTGCTATGTAAGATTTGCTATATGTATTATTAACCATAGATATACATTCATCATTTGTTCACCATCACAAAACGAAAACACTATTCATCTCTTCTCTCTCTATATATATATATTAATATAAATACATATATACAAAGAAAAAAGAAACTTACAAAAAGACGAGTATATAAATATACCATTATCAAAATTTACTTAAAACTTACAGCGCCGCACTGTGACAACGCTAAACAGTAACCACCACCCACATACGATCAACCGCATACCGGTACCACAGAATGTTTTGGTAAAAATTTTATATGAAAAAAGAAACAAAATCAATATCCGCTTATTTCGTTGTTTGTTGTGATTTGTTTGTTTGTTCGTTCGTTCGTTCGTTAAATTGCACTTGGTTTTTTGTGCATCATTTTTTTCTTTCTTTTTGGCTTGTTCCCTTCCCCCCTTTTCCATAAAACATCCATATAATTGAAGCATTCTTTAAAATAGCGTCGAACTTGTTACTAAACAGTATTTAATTTCTAAAAATAAATAAAAAGAAACTCCCGGAAAATAAGAACGATCGTTTAGAGGTAGATTATCATTTTAAGATTTCCATAAAATGTATTTTCAATATATAAAAAAAATTAAATACAGTTTAACGAAAATGATACTTCAATACCAATGAAATATTAATGTCAATTAGAGGACTAAATATCAAAATCCAGAAATTATAGGAAATTTTGTGATATGGGAGCATTATACCTATTGACGTTATTGGTTGGTAGCCTTGAGTGGGTGGGAGTACACTTATGTAGAACATTTTACCACTTTGAAGGTTTTATTCTTTACTTCGTTAGCGAATGTGGGAAGTTTTTAAAAACCAATACCGACCATTATTAATATTTTAGAACTATTAAGTATATATATTCTCTTATAGTACGTATGTCCAAAACTACATCCATATCTCAACGGTACACGCCAATTCGGACCGCAACAGAAATCTATCTCTATATTAAATTTGGTATCATTTATTAACCTTTGAACTCTTGTAATGCTAAGTTCGAAATAAATATCAAATTTCAAATATAGGTTCACGCAAATCAAAATTTAGTACCAGTTAATACTGGTTCACACATATCCCCATCTTCCAATTTTCTGGATTCCAACTCTGTCGGTTCACCCAAATCCAAATTTGGTAGCATTTAGTACACACATAGTCAAATCCTACACCTTAAAATAGTGATCCTAACATCAAATTTCAAAATTCCAGCTCTATCGGTTCATCCAAATCAAAATTCGGTACCATTTAGTACACATTAGTACGAATTTCCAAAACTTTCTACATAGTCCAATCCAACAACCCAACAATGATCCTTACTCCAAATTTCAGTATCCACAGCTCTATCAGTTCAGCCAAAATTAAAATTGTACCAAATGTAGTACCCATAAGTATGAATTTTCAAAACTACATCCATACCTCAATCTTACACTACAACAGTAACCTTATTACCAAATTTCAAGGTTTCCAGCAATATTAATTAACCTAAAATTTAAATTGTACGAAATTAAGTACACATTAGTACGAATTTCCAAAACATTCTACAAAGTCCGTCAAGATGCCAGCTAAATCGGTTCACCCAAACCCACATTTGGTACCATTTAGTACAAATTTCCAAAACTTCATATATCATCCAAAATTTAAACTGTACCAAATTTAGTTCACATTAGTAGGAATTTTCAAAACTTCCTAAATAGCTCAATTCTACCCGACAACAATGAATCTAACTTCAAATGTCAAGGTTACAGCTCTATCGGTTCACCCAAAACCCAATTCCGTACCATATATTAGACATTAGTACGAAATGAAAATTTTCCACAGTAAATTTATGTTTGCAACAACGAATTTTTTCATTTTGTACTACCGGGAATTCAGCCGTTTCGTCTGGGCGTTAATGAATCGTTAAGTCAGTCAGTCAGTCAATCACTTAACTCTTGTATTATTATAGACATAGATTAATTGCGAGTTGAATAACGTTAAATGACAAAAATGCCTAAATGTGGACCGATTTAGCCCAACGTCGAACCTAACCTGATACTTACTTAAAAAATTGCAACACGATATCTAAATTCCTTCCGCAGATAGCGTGATTACAAAAAGACGGACGCGACAAGACCGTCTTGCAATTTTACCCTGACCAAGATTATATACTCGGCATTTCGGTAACTGTCAATTTTGAACCTAACACAATAACTCAGTTTGACGGACAATCAACAACGGCATGTATTTACTTATAGGGTCCAAGAAATGTATAGGAATCATCCGAAATTCCTTCGAAAAAAACATTTCTACTGATTAGGCCCATAGGGATAAGTAAATCGACTAATCGATTCATCGAATTTTTGTATTGAAAAATTTAAAGGTCGAAATCGACTTTTGATCTTTGAGGAAATCACAAAGTCGACTTTTCAAGATCTTCATAAATACTTGGTCTATTACCACAAAGCCCAACTTACCCTAAAATTACGAAATCCAGAACTTTATATTATCTGTTGACAACAATTCATATACAAATCAAATTTTTAGTCGATTTTTCCGTTAGTTGGTAGACGTCGTAAATCGATTTTGAACAGGTTTGAAAAAATGGAAATATCGAAAAGTCGACTTTTTAGTCAAAAGCAAAAATCGAAAAGGCTAAGAGTCGACGTTTGTGCTCGACTATGTATACCTATCCCATAACCATCTCGGCGGCTACGCCAACAAGCTAAAGTGTTGCATCTGTGGCTCGGAAAACCCCAAGAATTATTTTTGGTTTATAGTATGGATTGGTAGTTTTTTTTTTTTTTGTTTTTGGTCGAATTGGTTGGTATTGATCTGAGCTCCATTTGAACATTTTACAGAGTACGTTTCCCGACCGTGTTATCTCTCGAAGAGATCTTGTAATATAACTGATAGTGACTTCTGCATTTTAAGCCAAGTAAAAGAGTAGGTCTGCGCCAGACGTCAATCATCGATTTAAGATAGAATTCGAGAGGCTATCGTGAACACTTTGTTTTAACAATATTTCATGAATAGGTAGTGTGCTCCCCGTGGCTTATACGTGGCCTAATATTCTATATATATATCCTATTCGAATATTTGTCACTTAAGGTCCTGTAATTTTTTCAAAGTATCCTCCAGCATGATTTATATAATATTTCATGCGTTTAAACCAATTATCGAATGACTTTTTCCACTACGATTAAGAAACCTCCGAAACATGGGTTTTGAACGTATCAACAGCATCTGACGTGAGAGACTAAAATGTCATGTCTTGTTTACACAAACATTGATATTTTATAAAGTGTTTAAACGTTCCTTCGACATTATTCTAATCAAAACAAATATGTTTGCTGAAAATTCTAAATTTATCATTTAATTATCGATGGAAAAATTTACCATTTAATATTACCAAATTCTAAGCATGCTATTTGTATTTAAAAAATATATGTTACTGTAGTTATAGTTTTAAGTATAATCATTTTTTTTTTTCAATTGCAGTCATTGACATGGTGTTGCTGTGTGTTGGAATTTATTTATACACTTGATAATATAGTATATCACTAAATACAGTTAGAATAAATATAACAGATTCAACTGAAACTTATGTAAAGAAGCAATATTGCAAGCATGTTTTACAAAGCAAAAATAGTTTATTTTCAAAATTGTTTACTATTATTGTTAAAATCTTTAGCACTGGCTTTGATTAACCAATAGTGGTGAAAGGGTAACCACCGTATTTTGTGGAATGAAAAATAAAACGTTCGTACGTTCGTTTGTTTGTGTTTTACAATTTTGCATTAGAGTTCTGTCCAATAGTTACGTTTTATGTAAGTGCATTTAATTTAATAGAAGCATCTTCAGATATATTTTTAAAAGGTGGAAAACAAAAACATCCATTGACATATATTTGTTATATCAAAATTGCATTCATGGTTTTTTGTAATGGTATTTAATGGCTTAATTGAATTCAATTCACTTATATAAATCAGCTTATGATAATGAACTAATTACACATGTTATAAAACAAACAATATACATATAAACATATTTATTTTATTAGCATATTTATATATTTTAATTTTCAAAACAAAAACCAACAAATATAATAATTCCACCCGCCTAAAGTTTGTTCCATACCCAATTGGTTATCACTTATTCTCAAAAAAAAGCAAAACAAGTTGTATCAAAACTCACCTCAGATTGTCCTCTTTTTTTTAATTTATCAGAACTGCCGTATGCTTTGTTTAACATTACATTGTTGTTTGTCTAATTCTAATTATTAATTGGAATTTTATTAAACATTTTACAGGCTGCTGCTCCTCTGTTAAAGACACCCTTGTCTCAGGCTCAACAGGCTTATGCTACGGCCGCCACCACCTATACAGCTGTGGCCGCAACTAGAGCAGCTTATGGTGCTGCTGCTGCCGCTGCAGCTCAACCAGCATTGGCTGGTTATGCCACCGTTGCGGGGTAAGTTAATAAAATTCTAATTTTTCATGAAATGAAATTTCGTACAAAATTGGTGTATGTACTATGTATATATATTTTGGAATATTATTAAATGGATACACTGTGCTACAAAGTATTTAAAACCATTTTGTAGTCACGTTTAAATTTTATACGTAAATCAGCTTTTTTAACTGTGTAATATCATATCATTATGATTTACAAATCTCATACAATTAGTTTATTATTTATTTGTAAAAACCCTACCTTTTATTTTTGTTTTACATTAATTGTAACATGTTTTCTTTATTGTTTTTATAATTTGTTTTATTTTATTTTTTACTAACATTCAATATTATTATTTTTGTTTTATATTTTCTTTTTGTTTCTGTAGCATTAGCAAAATACGAAAAACAGAACAATTGAAAAATTTACTAGAAGATTTTTGCAAAGACCTAACCAAAATTAACAACTTTGACTAAAAATTGGAATTGTGACAGTTTGAACTTAAAATTAAATTATTAACAAACAACAACAACATTAATCATCAACTAACCAATGGAAAACGAAATCGTAACTCTCGAAAATTAACGCCATAAATCTATAAATTTTAAAGCAACTAATACCCATAGCATCTAATCGATCAAATATTGTATGAACTCTTATTCAAATTGCAAATTTTTTCATTTTATTTATTTATTTTATGCAAATAGCTATGCCCGAGAATATGCTGATCCTTATTTAGGACATGGCATTGGACCTGTGCCCGGATATGGGGTAAGTTTTTTTGTTCCATATAAATATAAAAAATACGAAATTTTAATTTATTAAAAAAAATTTAAAATGATAATTGAAATTTTCGATAATGTTATATTTAATAACACATTTTAATATTATAATCATTCTGTGATTAATAAACGATTACTTAATTATTTTACAGGCAACAATGTATCGCGGAGGATTCAATCGCTTTACACCATATTAAATTCAAAGTGTTGCATATTGAAGATTGTACCACAAAATGCTCAACAACAACAAACAAGAACAAAATATTATTGGTTGCAACAAACACTGTTGAAAACCCCCTATATTTTAATATTAACAAATGCTCAAACAAGAACAAATGCCTCCAGTAAAAATACTCATGCAACAAATAGAAAGAGATCGAACATCACCATCCCTACACAAAGAAATACGTCAACATCTATTTAGTTAAAACGACAAATCCAGAAATTGAAACACAACAAACCAGGAGGAATTACAACATCTTAAACCGAATAGATAAAATCATAAAAATTAAAAAAAAAAACAATTTTATTAAAAAAAAATACCAAACAAAAAACGCTCACACACACACAAGACACAAAACAAAATAATTTATATAGAAATTTAAAGCAAAAAATAAGAGAAAAACATTACGAGAGTAGTTTTGTTCAAATTCAATGTCGTCCAGCAAATACAATTTACAAAAATTTTGTAGTATTTAAAAAAAACAACAGAAAAAAAATCACACAAAAGAAAAAACAAACAAAAAATACAATTAATTAAGGAAATTAATTATTAATAGATTTATACCAAAAATAATCGAAAGATAAAACTCAAAAATACACACACACACAATATTTTAGGGCTTCTGTTTTGTTGATTATATATAAATAATAATATAAATATTTCTACACTTATATATGGCTGCAAAACCCGAATGTCTATGGCCAATACATCGCTCTTGGGTACATCCTGGTATCAGACATGACATTATTATCTAGTTTTAATAAAACTGCTTAAAAATGCCAGGCGACTCAAGGCACATAGCCTGTAGGCCATGCTCATTTTTACCTCTTTGCCAAAAAAAAAACACACACATTATCTTCCCCAAGCAAAGCAGCTAAACACAACCACAAATTGCTGAACTGATACAGCATATTTTTTTCTTTAATGTCGAAGAAAATCAAACTCATTATTGATCAAAATTTAGTCAAGAAGATTTATTTTTAAAAAATTCTTTAAAATCATTACAAAGAAAATGGCAGCATAAGCTTTTTCATATCAGGTATATTTATTTTTTAATATTTTTTAGTTATTAATTTGCTAGATTGTTATTATTTTATAATTTGTTTATATTCATTCATGTCAAAAAATGTCTTCAATTATTGTCCTTACTTTTACTTAGGAATAAAATAAATTCAAAGCAAAGAAATTAATTACAAATGAAAAACGTTATTGTACAGCATAACTTGGCTTTTGGGCCTACTTGTATTACATTTCTTTACATGCCAATGTGTATATTTATATATATTATTTTGACCACAAATCAAAATTTATAAATTCTATGTGTTTTTATCAAATATTTACTCTTTCCATATTAACTAATATTAATATTTGGTATTTATGTGAAAAGATATACAAATGTATTTGAAAATATTTCATTATGTAAAGAACCATAATTCGAACCCATACTACATCAATATTTGTAGTGCTAATAAAACTTGATCCGAAATATACATATGTTGGATGTAAATGTTTTAAAACTACTTATTCATAAAAACAACTTTTATTTCCAATGTCCAAACTTCTTTTTTCCTGAAAAATAGTTTTTAAGGAAAAAGTGGAAAAAATAATCAATCCCAGTCAAACCCAATTGATAAACATAATATCACTTTGGATTAAAATAATACTAGCATGTTATGACATGATTTCTAACAATTTATCACCACTTTCATGATCAATACAAAGTTATGCTGTACAGTTTTTTTCTTTTAATTAATATTTTTTTCGAAAATATAACTCAAAACTAAACTAAATTCTGCTCAAGGTAGAATTACAAAATACTCAATTCTTTAATATAAAATACTCATGGCAAAAGCTAATTTGATTTCAAAATCAAAATAAAAAATACTCAAGAACGATTTTCGTTAGGTGTAGTTATTGTGGAAATACAAAAGGGAAATCTACTAATTTATGCAGATAATTCGCATCATTTAATTTATAACATCCTGTCGGAGCCCAATTTGAAGAAAAATGTATAGCCCTTTTGGGAATATTTTAGAAGTTTGCGTTTTAACAAACCTTCCAAATGAACCTCTATTTGGGGCCATTTTGTCTTCCATTCGAAATGGACTAAAATGTATTTTTTATTCTTTACAGAAGCCAAAGAATTAAAATTTTGAATACATTCATGCGTGAGACTCTATATGTTCGATATTTGAACATGTTTTGAAATTTCTTGTTAAAATTTCTGATTTTTTTAATAGAATTTACACAAAATTGTGCACAACTTTTCAAACATTGAAAAGAACAGTAAAAGACGAAGCCTGCATATATTAAAAATCTGATTGTCTTATTTCCAATAACTACTTAGATTTTCATTTTTTTTAATTTTTAGTTCCTTTTTATATATTTTTTTAGAATTTTCATTAGTTATCATTATACGGCAGCTACATTTTTTAATTATATTCCTTTTTTAAAATTTCATAAAAATATTAAATTTATAAATACAAAATAAAACTAATCTAAACATAAAAAATTAGTGAAAAACGTAGACATATCCTTGATATATACAATAAAAATTTATATAAATGCAACAAAAACAAATATTACAACATTTAAAACCCTAAATAGTTAAGCTATTTCATATTAATTTTTATTATTTTCCTTTCTTCGTAAAGAAAACAACAAAACAAATATGAATATTTTTCCAAACAAAGCAACAAGAATTTATTAAAAAAAGCAATCTACTATATTTTTAAACAACAATGAAAATACTCTATACATTTTCGTATTAAAAACATTTTTTCAAAACTCGCTCTAATATTTTCTTTCTTAAAAAAAAAAAACACAAAATAAAATAAGAAACCATTCATAACTTACAAATAATAAAATGCGCATAAATGTATGAGTGTGTTCAAGAAGCAAAGATTAAAAACAAATAAGAAATAAATAAATATAATTTTATATAAGACAGCTACTTTAAAATTATTTACAAAGTAAAAAAAAAAAAACTATTGTGAAAATCTAAGAAAACAAAACTATAATTATAGCACACACACAAACATGCTCAAATTATTAAAAATAAAATAATAAGAAATGAAAGCCATAAATATTATAAATATATTCTTTAGCTATTAAGAAAGTAATTATTATAGTCCCTACCCTTTAAACAGTTATCTCAATTTCCAATCTCCCTTAAAAGAAACTGAACTAGAAAACCCTACACAAATATTTCTCTAAATGTGTTTAATTATTTTCTATTTTAAATGTTTGAATGTATTAAAAATAAAAAAAAAACGTAAATGTTTTATTGTGCAATTGTTTACTGTGTACATACATACATACATAAATGAAAACAAAAATATATATCTAAAATACAAACTAAAAACTAAAGTGAATATATTTTTAAATTAAAAAAAGCAAATATAAAGCTCTTCCTCATAAAAATTTAATGTTTAAATATATTTGTTATTTTTTGAATATAAAATTGCTGAATTTACAAAACACAATTAACCAAAAACGTATTTATGCAAATGTTTTAAAAAAAGCACATTATTTTCTATTTTTTCTTATGCAAAAACCTTAAAGAGGACCCAAAAAGAAACGTTTTCTAAACACTAAAGATTTTCATTTGAATATTCTTAAATGTACACAATTGGTCTGTTCCCGTACTGCAAGAATCTACTACTTTTTACTATGATAGCGAATTTTCCTTAATGTTATCGAAGAAAATAGTAAAATCTTGTAGATTCTTGCAGTACGAGAACAGACCAAATGTATTAAAAACTAAAAAAAGTTCAAATTGGAATATTTAATATCACTTTAAAAAATAGCACACTCTAATAATATAATACATATAAATCTGTTCGAAAAATCCGTACAACAACATATTAAGAGGTGTTAACTGCCTATATCTTTATCGATAATAATTATAGATTGTTGCCTATTTAAACATAATTTTCACGAGTAATTAAATATTTTGCATTCAAAAATTCATTTAGAAAAATATGCGATACTAACAAAGTATCCAACGACATCATTTGGGTCCTCAATTGCTTCTTTAGGTTCACAATGAAGAGTTTTATGTTATTCACTATTTTTTCAAAACTTTAACGACACACTGATTGCTCAATATGAAAGAAATTTTAAACGAAAATGATAAAATGCTCATAGTTTTAAATGAAAATATTAAACACAGGTAAACAATCGTCCTCCTTAACATTCTTCACACCATCAACAATAATATCGAAATTAGGCACATTAAATTTATAATGAAAATCCTAACACAAAAAAAGAATATTTGTTTCTGTGTTAACATTTATTTTTCGAATTTATTTGTTTTAATTAAGACAAAAACAATGTTATAGTATTTTTTCTTTAATTTAAATACTAAATTATAAGAAAAATGTTATAATTCTTATAAAACAACAAAGCCAAAGTTTATTTTTAATAATATAATATACTCAAGCAAACAAAGAACAAATTTGAGAAATTGTTTTATTATACTATATAATTATAATTTTAATGAATTTTATTTCCAATTATATCCTCATATTTTTTAATTTGTTTAGTTTTTTTAATAAATATACATACATAAAACATTATATTTTCATAGTTATAAAATTAAAGAAGTATATAGAAGTAGTTTTACGATTTTAAGTAAACAATTTCAGTAATAACAAAATAAAACTCTATAGAACAAAGAAAGAAAGAAACAAACAAATCAAACCCATCAATTGCCAAATTAATTGTAGCTTTTATCAAATAAAAAACACACAAAACAAAACATTTATAAAATAAAAGAAAATGTGAAAAATACAACACAATATGAAAACAAAAATATATAATATAAAGTTACAAAACTTATATACACAATATAAAAAATTAGTTTTTAAGTTCTTTCATTTTATTATCATTTTCTTTCTTTTCCCAAATATTGCTGTAATTGTAATTTTTAGTTGACGTTTTTTGTCATTTCCTTGATTATTATATCTTAAAATTGTTTTAAGAGTTTCAAAAAATAAAATTCTGTCTTATTACAAAATTCAATATACCTACGTTTTTTCTTACATTGTATATAATTAGGTACATTCTAAATGTTTATATTTTGTTTGTATTACATTCACCGTTTCTAATATTGAAATACTTTAAATTTTTATTTATAAATAATTCAAAATTTTTCTATTTCGATGAAATAGCCAATAACCAGTGTTTGGAAAACGTGCAGACAAAATTAAAGTATCTCCCATTTAAATAAACGATTTTATCAATCATTTTGCAACCAAAATTTTTTCCAATTTTAAATTTTGATATTTCGGTATATATTTAATACATTTTCATAAATTTCACTGTGATTCACTGAAATAAAATTTAAGTGCATTTGATATATCTGAAAGTGATTCTCATGCGTTTTTCAGAATTAGCAAACAATAAAAATCCTTTTTTTATTTTTTTATAATTTGTTTCTATTCTAATTTCTTTACACATTTTTTTTTAATTAATTAATAATTATTTTTTACATTGTTTCCCTCAATAAAATACGTATCAATGTAGTTTTAATTATAATAATGAAAGAAAAGTAACAAAACATGTATAATGTGCCAAATCAATATGTGTAAAATTTAATTTTAATGTTTGTGAAAACCAACAAATCCCCTCCAAAAAACAACACACACACACACATACAACAAACACATTGAGCCAAAGCAGCTCCTTGGAATCAAATAATTAAAGTACGAAATATTAACAATCTACTTTAGCACCTAAATTTAAAATTAATGAAAAAAACTAAGTCTTCTAATTTCAAGAATATTTTGAAGTTAAGACTGTACAAGATCACAATGTAATCCCAATTTATTTTAATTTAGGTTTAAACAAATACGTTACAAACAATGATTGCATACAGATTATAAAACATTGAACAATCACAGTCCTATTTGATTTTTATTTTCCAATTGAATACTTTATTCTAAACGAACAAAATCAAAATGTTTTGATCCGAACTCAATGTGTTTGGAAATAACCTGTTCTATGGTGGCAGGATGTAAGGATTTTTGTTGTTGGTGATCTTATAACGTGTGCACATCAACGGCCGTCCTCCAACCACCGACGGGACTTATGGTTAAGAACAAAAAATGTCATCATTTTTAGAGATGTATTCAAAACAGAAAGTACATTTTATTCTTTCCATTTTGTAAGGTTGTGAACTGTGAAAAATTACATGAAAAAAAAAATAAACCAACAAATTATAGAACACAAAAGAAAACATTAAAATATATAAGATGATCACAGCTAAACATAAAGAAATCAAGAAACAATAAAAATTAAAAAAAAACAGGTGAAATGTAGTTTCTTTTTCATCGGTATAATATTAAGTAAGTACAAATTATAATCTGACATTTTTAAGTACACCTACTCTGTTACTTTTAACAAATACAGATATTGTTACTTTTCATATACTGTATACTGTTCGTTTGGAGCTGGGCCCCTATTACCTGATAACAAAAAAAAAACACAAAAATGGATTTTTAAAAACGGCAGTTTTTCTTTCATAATAGCTGCTGGTTTGTAAAGAAAACTGTAACATATTTTTAGATCAAATACACACTGTGGCTGACTTCCAAAATGTATCAATGCAATGTTTGTATACAATAATACTACGGTATTTAAACATCGTACATATTGGGTCTCATGCATAAAACTTGAACTTGAGCTCGGACTCGATTTTTTGAGTAAAAGGTGCTTGTCGTATGCATAATAAAATTTGATGTATTTGCTTTTACTCACTGCCCAGGTTTGATCTCTTCTTGCTCAGTTTGAACTTAGAAATTGATGTTGGATGAGATTGTTCTCATTTTCATATGCATAAAAACAAGCTTTTGCTTACTTTTGTGAGCTCTTGCTTAACTTTTGTTGAGCATGCCTCTTAGTTGACTCGCGTACACTAAAAGGAATAATTATCAGTGATTGTGAACATAATTTATCACAGAAAATTATTTTGGAAAAACATTTAATGAATATTTTGTGTTGAAGCTTGACAATAACCCCCAAACATAAACCAAAACATGTCAACGATTGGTTGCGGGAGTCTAAAATCCGGATTTTATGATGGCCAACACAATCATCAGATCTTCACCCTATAGAAAAATGTTTGGATCATCATCGATAGCAAAATTCAAAGGGATTCACTAACAAACATAACCTCTTCCCAAAGGTTCAGGATGTGAGGAATAATGCATCAAAAGATCAAAATTTGGATCGTATAGGTTCAATGTCTCGTAGGTGTAATCAAAAATAACGGTTTTGCTGTCGATTATTAGCTAAATTTGCTTATTTATAAAAAAAGAAAAAAAATCAAAATTGGGTCAATGTAGTTTTCCATAGAATTTATTTTTATTTCGAAATGAATGTCACGTTTATATTCTTAAAAAAACTTTCTTTAGTTTTGGCCACCAGTGTATATATTTTATGGGGTCTCAGTGGAATATTTCGAGATGTTATAAACGGAATGAAAAATTGAGGAATATTAGCCAAATATTTGCAAATATTCGGGTTTCAACAGGGTATGGATATAATTGATTTTGATCACGGAAAATACATATACTTTAGGAGGTCTTCGACAAATATTTCGATGTGTGGCGTATATGCACTCCGCCTTATGGTGCGGATTATAAAAATATAAACCCTAATAATAATAATATAATCCATTATTTCTATTACAAATGTTTGCTTCATTTCGTTGACACTTGGCAACTGACTTTTTCCAAGTAAATATTTATTTTCTTTAATTTTTGTTGTACTAAAAATGCAGATATGCCGTCGGTTTTTATTTTATTATTAGTGTTTACTACTACTTCTAATTCACTTCCACTTGACGACATGTTTGCATTTTAATAACAATTAGAAGTTTGATCTCAATTTGCTCAAGTATTTGCAATTGGTTTGAACTCATTTTTATGCATACGAAATTAAGCAAAAGCAGTTGCTGTTCGATCTAACTCAACTTACGAGCAATTGCTTACTTGACTCAACTCATCGCTTTTGCTCGTGTTTATGCATGAGATCCATTGTCACGCACGGCAACCCCTACTTAAAATCTCTGTATGGCATCTCTAGATCCTTCACCCTTATTCTTTGGTTGAGGTTGTAAGCAAGCGAGAATTAGAAGAGGAATGACGAAAAGAAGTTAGTCTGTTCAAGTCCGTCGAAACCATTAAACGAGAAGCTCCGCGCAAAAGCACCATCCTTAAATGAATTATCCGTTTTGTGTTTTAAAATATTCTATGTTTTTTTTTTTATAAATTTAATAAACATAATTTCTTTTGATAATATAACCTAAAGTGTCTTAGTTAAGAAGGTCTACCCACTCAACATCCAGACTGTCCTTGACATATTATTTCAGAAGTGGAATACTCTTGCATGTCGAATTGTTGTAAGAGAAGAACTCGTATCGTAAAAAAAATCATAAAGTGAATGTTTGTGTGTTTTATGTAAAAAAACTTCTCGTGTGTGGAAAAGAAAACAAAAATCCAAGAACTTTTAACGTTTCAAAAATGAGTTAATGATCATTACCGCACAATAAACGATGGATGCTACCGTTAGATGTTGCAAACAACGAATAGGTTTGATCGAACAGACTCGACGATGCACTAATATGTGTTAAATGTTGTTTGTGTAAATAGTGCTGTGTTTGTATCGCCGTTGACTCAACTGACGTTTTTTCTTGTGTTATGTGCAAGTACGAATCATAAAAAAAATCGAAAC
The DNA here is from genome assembly GCF_032173495.1 of Musca vetustissima. NCBI lineage: Eukaryota > Metazoa > Arthropoda > Insecta > Diptera > Muscidae > Musca > Musca vetustissima. Next base: position 76,613 of record NW_026884174.1, read on the forward strand.
AAAGGAACGAGAAAAGAATAGTTGTACCGTTAAGAAATATAGAAAAGAAACGCAATAAGAATATCGTAAAATTCTTTGACGAGGCCAAAATATAAATTATAGGAAAAAGACGTTATAAACAAAAATTGAAAATGATAAAAATAAACGAATTAAAAGTCGAACAATTAAAAGACCTCCTACGAGAACGAGAGTTGCCGTGTTCGGGTATAAAAGCTGAATTAGCCCAACGATTAACCGAAGCAGTAAAAAGTGACGAAATTTTGCTTTCTACTGAAAGTTCAGAATATAATTCTGCAACATCCGACGTAATGGCTGACGACAGTGCCAAGATGTTGCAAAACCAAGTGTTAGCAAATATGATGAAAGATCTTATTTCAGTAGTTCAAACGAACATGAAAAATCAAAATTATGTGAACAAAAATGAGTGTCCCTCGACACAATCGTTAAATAATGTTTTACAAATCCAAAACAGTACGGTCGAAAACTCAAATGACAATATTAGTGATGTTGCCTCTTTCTTGCCAGAATTTAACCCATTGGTTGGTACATCGTTGAATTCAAAACAGTTTATAAATCGTATAGAAATGTTAAAATCAACATATAAGTGGTCCGATAAAGCAATATTATTCGTGGTTCAACAAAAGCTGATAGGTTCAGCGAAATTGTGGATTGACTCACAGGAAATCTTTGTGACGTGGGAACAGTTTAAGAACAAATTTTTACTTGTTTTTCCTTGTGAGGAGAATGCGGCAAGTGTTCATATAAAACTTTCAAATTCGCACCGACTTGCAAACGAAACTCCACAAGAATATTTTTATAAAATGATGGCAATCGGAAACCGAGGATGTCTACGAGAAGAAGACATTGCTCATCACATAATTAACGGCATCAACGATAGCGATCTGAGAAAAGTGATTTGTAAGAATTACCAAAAATTAAATGATTTGTTAAAAGACATAAATATGTACTGTGAATATAATACCATTAAAAATGAACACACGTACAATCGAAATAGAAACACGGACAGTAACGGGAAATTTAAAAACGAAAATAGAAACATAACGAATTATCAATATAATAAGGAAAGTAAACAGAAAGAAGAGAAACCTAGTGCTCGTGATATTGAGTGTTATAATTGTCGTCAGAAAGGACACATTTCGATAAAATGTCCGGAAGCACAGAGAAAAGAGAGATGTGTGCATTGCAACAAAACAAATCATAAGAGTGAAAACTGTTACAGACAACGTAAAAGCGAGACAAATATAAATGTAAATAAAATAGCGGTGAAAGATCCAAATGACAATTTCGTTAAAATGGTTACAGTGAATGGCAACGAACATTCTTCGCTGATTGATTCGGGAAGTCCAATAAGTTTGATTCGTGCATCTCTTGTAAACAAAATGAACAATGTAAAAAAATGTTCTAGACCATTAACCGGTTTTGCAGGTGGAAAATATGTATGCACCGAAAAAGTTAATACGTCACTCGATATCGATGGTCGTGTATTGAACTCAGATCTCTATGTAGTTAAAGACGAACTCTTACCCGAAGACGTTTTGCTTGGACGAGATATTTTGTGCCGCGAAGGAAATAAATTCGTAATTAAAGGTGATGAATGCTGGCTAGAAGCTGATGATAAAATCAATATAAGTGACGGGGTAAACCCAGACGAATTATCCAATCTCAAAACGATAATATCCAGTAACCGTAAGTGTTTCGCCTTTAATATTGCAGAATTGGGTAGATGTACAATAGCCAAGATGACAATACAGCTAAAAACAGATGAGCCAATATGCTTGAAACCATATCGTATACCCTTCGCAAAACGAGCTATAGTATCTGATATCGTAAATGAGTTGCTGAAATACGAAATTATTCGATATTCAAATTCTCCGTATGCCTCCCCAGTAGTTTTGGTGGAGAAGAAGAATGGCGAAAGTCGATTATGCGTTGATTACAGATTATTAAATAGTAAAACAGTAAAAACACCTTTTCCTATGCCCGTTTTGGAAGAACAATTTGCCCAATTAGCCGGAAACCAGATATTTACAACGCTCGATATGAAAATGGGTTATCATCAATTAGAAATAGAAGAAGCCTCGAAAAAGTATACCGCATTTGTAACAACGGACGGTCACTACGAATATAATCGCATGCCATTCGGATTAGTAAACGCCCCTGCGTCTTTCCAAAGGATGATTGATCAGATTAAAAGGGAAATGAATAGAGGAGAAATCTTAGCGTACCTAGATGATCTTATCATTCCGAGTAAGACAATAGCCGAAAATCTTAAGTTGGTCGAAAAGTTTTTGAAGAAATTAGGAGAGTATGGATTGACATTGCGTCTTGATAAATGTAGTTTCCTGCAGAGAGAAATTTGTTATTTAGGTCACATTGTGAACGGCGATGGTATTAAGCCAGGAGAACAGAAAATAAGAGACATTAAAAACTTTAAAGAACCTACCAATGTGACTGAAATAAGAAGATTCCTCGGACTAACAGGATTTTTTCGAAAATTTGTGCCGGATTATTCATTAATTGCGAAACCCTTAACTCTATTGACGCATAAAACCGAAAGAGAGAATTTTAAATGGGAAGAATCACAACAAACGGCATTCGAAATGTTGAAGGAAAAATTAATTCATGCGCCCGTATTGATTTTATATGACCCAAATGCAGTTCACGAACTACATACCGACGCTAGTGCGATAGGATTAGCCGGAATTTTACTTCAATCAACCGACGGAAAGCAGTACCAACCTGTTTTCTATTTTAGTCGACATTGCACGGAAGATGAACAGCGGTACCATAGTTATGAGCTGGAAGTGTTGGCAGTCGTTGAATCGTTAGAGCGTTTTAGAATATATTTGTTGGGAAAGCATTTTCGACTTATAACGGATTGTTCAGCAATAGCAAAAGTGCGCGAAAAGAAAGAGTTAAAATCGAGAATTGCTAGATGGTGGATGAAGCTACTAGAATATGATTTTGAACCCATACATAGACCAGGTAGTCGATTAGCTCACGTTGATGCTTTAAGTCGAATGCCAGACGAACCATCTAAAAACGTGGAACCTGCCGGATTTGTTTTTACGATCGACGAAGACATTAACGATTGGGTTTTGACAATGCAGTTACAAGATAAGAGAATAAATCATATTATGGCCGTATTATCAGGAAAATTGACGTCGCCAGAAGAAAGTCAGATGCGTGCCGACTATGAGATATGTAATCATCGATTGTATCGTAAAATGGGTACTCAACTACGATTTGTTGTGCCGAAAGCAGTAAGATGGAGACTAGTTAAATATTTCCACGACGACTTAGGACATTTTGCTACTGAGAAGACACTCCAAAGATGAGAAAATATGTAAAGGAATACATACAGTCATGTATAACCTGTTGTTATAATCGTAATCAAGGAGGTAAACCGGAAGGCAGTATGCATTTTGATCCGCCAGAACCGATACCATTTTACTTGATCCACATAGACCATTTAGGACCGTTTATACGATCTAAAAGAGGAAATACTCATATTTTGGCGATATCTGACGCATTTTCAAAATTTTTGATTGTTAAAGCCGTTAAATCAACAAAAACCGCTCCCGTGATAAATGCCCTAAGCGAAATCTCTGGTTATTTTGGAGTTCCTAAGAAAATTATAACCGATAGAGGAACAGCGTTTAATTCTAACGCCTTTGATAACTATTGCCACGAACATAATATACGACATATTAAAACTGCTGTACGTACCCCTCGCGCAAACGGTCAAGTTGAAAGGGCAAACGCTGTTATCTTGAACTACCTGAGAACGACAACAGATGACCCGAAGAGCTGGGATACGAGACTAAACGAACTTCAATGGATATCAAATTCTCAAGTCAATTCAACCACAGGTTTTACTCCAAACGAATTAGTTTTCAATTTTAAAATTAACCACGTAGTCCAGAACCACCTAGTTAATGCTATTCAAAATGACATGGATCCAAACGAAGATGAAAGACCACCCGAAGAGAAACAAATGATCGCTCAAGAGAATATAGCAAAACAACGACAAAAATGGAAACTCCGATTTGACAGCAAACACTCTACCCCACGTAAATATGCCGAAAATGATCTCGTCGTAATCCGAAATGAACCAGGAGCGACAGGTGAATCGCGTAAATTTTGCACAAATGGTTCGAGGAAATTTTAAAGTTTTATTACATATTAACGATACATGCATGACATAATTACACAAGGTAGTCCCATGCAGACAAATTTACTTTTGACAACATTCACTTTTAAAAATATAAATGAAAAACCTTCCTTCGTAATGTACGGATAGCATGTGTTCAGTGGTAAAACCATGGCATAATTACAGAAGGTAGTCTCATTTGAGAAATTAATAATGACAACTCTTTTTAATTTTGGAACTCATTTTTCATTTCAAGTTGTTTGAAAAAGAAATTCCATAAAATTGTATGCATGTCGAATGGCATATTTTTTAAAAAAATAAAAATTTATACTTTCCGTAAATAAATATCTATTTTTTTATTATTCTTAAGATATAAGTATAGATGTTACACCATAAATTCATAAATTATAGAAGCTGAGATCTTCAAGATATTAAACATTTTGTAATTATTGCCACTGAACATTTTATTTAAATTTTGAAAGCCGAATGTTGTCGAAAGTAAAATTATAAAAAAAATTGCAGTCATATGTTTCCAATTTTTTTCATAAATTTGCCTTTGACAGTATGCAGCTTTCAAAATTTAAATAAAAATATCTTCCTTCGAAATGTACTCATATCATGTGTTCAGTGGCAAAAATTGCTAAATAATTTATATTTTTAAGTTCCCTGTCATATAACTCGTAATTCTATCCCAATCAATTTACGGTCCATATTATCTAATTATGAAGCTAAAACGACATGTGCATTAGAAAACGTACATCGCTCCTAGTTTGTGGCTTATTAGTACATATTTAATTCGAAATTTGTTTACAGAAATAGTTAATTATTTGATTCATTGTAAATTGATTGATCTGTTCCCGTACTGCAAGAATCTACTAGATTTTACTATTTTCTTCGATATCATAGTAAAAAGTAGTCGATTTTTGCAGTATATTATATTTGGTCTGTTCCCGATTCTACAACTTTTTACATACTACCAAGGTAGATGTATTAGGTAGTCGCTTCGACCCAATTGTTTGTAACATTGAATGTCAAAACAAATTGTTGTAATGTTTAATTCGCCTTAAAAATAAATTAATTTTTGTAAATAAAATTGATGTTTCTTGATTTTATTTTCAATTTTACTTCGAGAGAACCAAAATACCTAAAATGGACAGGAATTTTATATGAGGGTTACATCAAAACAGGAAAGATTTTCTTGAAAGGTGTTTTTAACACTCCAAGAGCCCATAATGTGAATTTTATTTATAAGAAATGATTCAACCAATCATAACAAAATGTTTTTATACCCTTCACATCGATGTTAATAGTTTGTAGCTGCACGACTCATTTCATGTAGTTTCCGATGTAACATGCCCAAGCTACAAGAAATGAGGCTGAACGAAAGGGCTATGACAAATGGAATATACACTCCACTTTAAAAGGGAGTAAACAATTGACACTTCATAAAACTTCTCCACCATCTTCATACATCTAATTTTAAAAACCAGTGAACCGTATGTATGCATGTTTATTTATTGCCAAGATTCATTTCTCATATACAATTTGGTGGTATATGAACTATTACAAAAATAGAGAGAAATTAAAGATTTTGTGTCATCATCGTTTGTGACATCTTTGAAGTTTATGCGGTCTCGTAGCGATCGGCCCGATATTGGAATGTGCGATAATATTAATATTCGATAATTCCAGAATATGTAGTGCCCGTAAATATTTAATTATAAATACCACCTCTGTGTACATACATTAATACAATTGCAGTCTTTATACAATTCAACCACTTCTCTTGGATTCACTATTAATCTATATCTTTCAGTAGTAAATATGTACAACCATACAATTCAAATTTAGCGATTTTTCAAATAATATCTATTTGACCCGCTAAATATTGAGGGATTATAATGAAAACGGTCATATTTATTCGTAGGCCAGATCTAGGTCTCCGTAATTTCCTGGGTTTGGGTCATAATTGTGGCCTCTAAATATAAACCGGTCACTACCAAAACCAATAGAAGTCGACTCAGACTTCTGTAAGGTATAAAAACATTTCTTTCTGATTGATTGAATCAAATTCGCCTAAATTTTGAAATTTCAAGGTGAATTGATTTTATTTGCCTTGTTTACAAATGTTGACATATTATGTTACCAAAAAGTGCTTTGTTGTAGTAATTCGCTGATGCGACTACCTAATATATGTGCCTTGCAAACTACGATAACTAATTTTCCTTTATGATATAGAAAAAATAGTAAAAACTTGAAGGTTTTTGCAGAACGGGAACAGAGAACACAATTTTATTAGTTTCTCATTTAGTTGATGAAACATTCAATACATTTTCACCTATATTATGCATTTTACGAGTATACGTATTTTATTCCATGTATTATCGAGGCAATGGACAATGTAAATGACGCGTTTTATTATAACAACTTCAATGTAAATATAGCCCAAACCGTGTTATTTCACGTTTACCATGTGAATACCCCTAGTCATAGTTGATCATATTTTAAATGTTGTCAGCACTGTTCTGTCCAGCATGTTAATCGGCGTCGGAATTATCACCCCTAACATATGGTTATCGATAGCGCATTTGTTTACGTTTTGAGAATTTTGTAATTGTTGGACATTATATTTTACTCGTAAATAAAATATAAAAACAATGACCAAAACAAGTCATAAAAAGAATCGGCCATTTGATTTCAAGTTAATATCGCTGGTTGAACCTCATCCTGTGATATATATGAGACAAATACCCGGTATGTCCTCGTTTGAGATAATGAAAACAAAAAATAAAGTCTGGCAAGAAATTGCCAATGAAATGGGTTATCCAGGTAACAAACACATTAACAGTACTTATTAGGATAGTAATTGTTCATTTCTATTCATAGTTCAATTCTGTTTAAGTCGATGGAACAACTTGAGAGGACAATTTCAGAAGGAATTAAAACACTGCAATGAATTGTGTCCCAAAAGTGGTGTCATTCGTGGTTCGACATGGCCATACCTGGAAAGAATGCGTTTTCTTGAGTGTACTGTGCAAGCCTATAAACCAAAAAAGGAAAGAGAGAGAAAACGTAAACCAAAGGAAATTCCCGATTTATTGCAAGAAGCTAACAATTTTTGGGAATCGGATGAATCTAATTCAAAAATGCCTGAAGATAATGAAGAAGACAACGATATGGGAAGCGATTTCCACATTGAATTACACACAACCGAACATGAGGGAACACATCAATTAGAGGAACAATTTTCTGATTCCTTTTCAATAATTGAGGAAATTGCCGAGGAGATTGTGGGCACAGAAGATACCATTGTTGAGGACACTACAGACACTATTCGTAGAATAGAAGCACTATATATGGGATTTGATGGTGACTCAAGAGAACGGATTGAAAGAAGAATAATGGCTTTTCTATGTAAATGTCAATTGCGAGCTTTAAATCATCAAGGCATAGAAGATTTATATGTGTAGTTAGAATAAGTATTAATAATATTTTGTTGTAGTATTTGATAATTGGTTACCAAGTCACATATGGAATTGGCTTATGAAATGTAAATTATGAATATTTACAATTTATGTTTAATTCTAGTATGTTTTTACTAATAAATTTATAATAGTACTTTAACTGCATTTATTTATTTATGTTAGTTATGTATGTTCATCACATATCTGCTAACAATTGTTACTGATGTATGCTACTGTTTGAATTCAATTTTTTATAGGCTTGAAAACGTAAAATTCAAGCCTCTGAAATTAAATTACCAGCCTTAAGTTCGAAAGTGAAAAAAATTGCTTCGGGGAAAATTAGTTATTCTGGATTACAGGGAGTGGGAGAATGTGATGACATTTTATTCAATTTTTTTTCGCTAATAAATTTAAAGGGAGCTGACTGAAAAATATAAGAAATAAATATTTTTATGAAAAATATCTATAAGTACTTATTCTATGACGATTTTAAATATTACAAATGGTTGTATGCATATTTTTAATCCAAAAACAACATATAAAATGCCATTGGAAATCTTATTGATAACGATGCATGCTCAACCACGGAATGTATAAAAGCAATAAGGAATATTTAAGCCGAGTATGATGCACAAAAACATTTTGTTTAGGATCTGTCTATCCAGAAAAAATATGGAAAAAACACATAGCCAAATTTGCCTGATGAGCCGCTTAACAGTGAAAAACTCAAACAAAAATTATGAAAGAACAATAAAAAAGCTACAAAATATATTTTTCTTTCAAATTAATCGTGTGCATAATTTAATGAAATCAAAGAGGAGGATCATATCATAAAATAATTAGCCACTTTAAGAATTTGGTTACATCAGATATCGAGATTAAATAAAAAGGCACACAATTATGTAGTGAAATAATAAACTGTGAATTAATTGTTATAAGGTTTAAATAACAATAAAAAGTAAAGTAAAAAAGTAAATATTATTTTGTATTAAATTACAATGGAGCTTACAACTTAAATTACAATATGACAACACGAATCTCTTTTCAACCACCACTTTTGAAAATTCGAATCCGCATCGGCAAGAATGTGAAAGCGAAACATTTTTCACAAACTAGAGCTCGCTCTAACGAATATCCACAATAAGGCTGTATATTTATTTTCATAAAATTTTTCATAACAAATGAATTTTGTTTTAATTAGTATTTATTTACATATTTAAGGGTACCGATTGACAACAAGATTCACATATCAAATTAAATGTGAATTTTATTTAGATCCTGCCAGGGTATTTTGGGTTTAATGAGAAAATCTTGACGTGGCAGATTATCTAACATAACGACTTGACGCCTGACATATTTAACTAATCGTTCAATTTTTTCATAGTCATCACAATTCAAGGCGAAGAAACGTCTCCAAAGTGCTGCGGCCAACACACGATCTTCTGACATTATACCTTCATCATACGCTATTAAGGCAGCCTGAAATTGTTCCGAAAGTTCCTCGATTTGTTGGCGAGTTCGTGAAGGATTATTTGCCTGGAAAGGATAATGATTATGTAAAATATTCTATGTAGAAAATATATTTTGTTAGATATATACGTACCCCCAACTTCTTGGCCCTAGTATTCACATCTGACCATAGGGCTTCAACGATACAATTTCGTAAAAATCTGCCATCTTCACCAGACTCTGAACCTTCTGCCATAGATCGCAATAATAGCATCCACACATGCAATTCGGTGACCAAAAACCATGAATTGAATGTATTAGGCATATTAAAATCATTGAAGAAAGCCAAATAATTAATTTTGTCGGCTACGCTCTCATACAACATATGGCTGGCTACACGTATTCTCTGTAAAAAAAATAAACGGATTAAAAAAAATTTACTCTTTGGAGTACAATGCTGAGTGTTTGTGTAATTATTATTATTTTGCTTAAATGAAGTAGTTTTAAAAGAAAAATATGCAATTATAAGCAAACGGTAGCTTATGTTAAATTGATTTACATAGTTCAGATATATATCATTCGATATGTCCAATCTTCTAAGATAGAAAATCATAAATGTCATGTCACGTAAAAATTGTGAAAAACTCCAACATATTCTTCGCAAACATAGCAAATTTATATGTTCTTGTTCAGAATAAATTTTATGAGGATTCAGCCATATCCATCCTACTGTCTGATGAAACCCAGATACTGAATATTATACATCTCTAGTTTGGTATTAAAAATCCGTCCACATTACCCTATATAACGGTACCGCACCATTTTCTGTATTTTGAAAGCGCATTTTCCTTGCAGACTATCCAAACATTTTTGCTAGTTTGCATGAACATCTCTGTTGGAGGCTAAACAAATTTCGGTCCGGACGTTCTTTAAACAGCAAACACCTTCCTCATTATTACATTTACTTTCATTTAGGAAATCTGTAATTTCATGAGCCACTTTTAACATCATAGTTTAAACTTAAAACTAAATACAGATTTTACAATTATTTAAATGACTTCCAAACAATTATTGCACTGACACACCATATGCAACTTTGTGGTCAAATTTCACCAAATTAAAATTTGTACTTACAGCTTTAGAATTTGGTGTAAAACCAACTTTTTTCAAAACTCTTTTTATGATCCCATTGCCTTGTTCAGCTGGTGTCGTAGTGGTTGTTGTACTGGCAGAACAATACTTGCACGTATTTATGAGAAATGGCTTATACTCGCAATTCGAATTACCCACATGTCTGGTCAATTGGTGAATTTGTGCATTCGATGTAGTTGAAATCTGTAAATATGTTTATTTTTAATATCACGCAGTACAAATGTTTATGTAAGACAGCTACACCACTTTGATGGAACGCACAACGGATAGAACCGTAAGTGCAGGAATATGACATGAAATACTTTAATTTACCATTGGGGCCAAAACATTTCGGCTATTAGAAAATCTGGTTAACAACCTAGTTGTTAACATTATTAATGTTTTTTTATTTTTCTTAAAATGTAAAATTGTAAACAAAGCTCCACCAACCACACTACAAAAAACAGGTTGTTCACACAGTATGATTTTTGACAGCAAATGATTAAAAATGCGGCAACACTGTTCATAAACAGCTGGGTTCTAGCCAAAAAGGCGGCACAAAGTTGTGTGTGTATTTGGACAAAGTGTATTATTTATCGGTAGTTAATCATTGTCAATATTTAACAATATGCCAGTTTTAATAAAAACGTAAGTAAAATTGCCTTCACATTTTGCATTTGAAACAAGCTATTTAATATAAGTCCAATAAATTGGACTGGATTTTGTTTTTCGATCTACGAATGTCGACACAAAAGTTGCTATAGTCCGGTGTAATGTTTATTAATTAGTGTACAACGTAACGCAAGTCTGATGTGCGCCGTGGAAGATTTAAATATATATAGAGAGTCATGGCAACACGTCAAATTTATATACGCCCATGTGATGCTCGAATGTGAAACATTGTGGGTTGAAAATGAAATGAGATTGTACGTGCTTTTCTGAGCACATACAAGTTTAAAAAGAATTCAGATTAATTATTCAACTTGTTTTTACAATATTTAATTAAATTACCTAGTATTCAAATTAGATTGTCTAGTAAAATTAAAGAAAATAGAAATCATTCATTTTCCGACGCCGTCTCTTTTGACGAGAAGATGCTAACGTCGATGAGGATGTTGTGGATTTTTTCTTTGATTTTATTGGGGAAATTTCGATAACAGATTGTTGCCAAAGGCATTGTTATACATACCCATTATACTGCCGACACCTCCGCCGCCGAAAAGATTGCTGGTAGAATTCTAGTAGAAATCAAGGCAATTATCAAGCAAGCAGACAGTTTTTCATAATTTTGTTGTTAAACAAATAGAAAATACATAAAAAACATATGTTTTTGTTGGTAGTTAGTGAACACAGTTCGTAACATATTGAACAAAGCTAACGAGTCGCACTTTCGATCGAAATTGAGCTCACCATTTTGCACAAAATGGGAATCTAAAAAAGTATGGGATTTCAAAAACTTTCGGAACACGAGGTAAATCGGAAAACTAAAAATGTGTAGTGTTTTCTAAGTGTCTTCTATGTATGCGAATTGAATGAAATAATATATAGGTTTGAGGTGACATCCGCGATAAGAAAGTGATTGTATTCTGCAACTGTTTCTATCGCCGAGGCGTTACTTCTTTTTCTCTTCTGCTTCGCTTATTTCTTGCTATGTCAGGAATAGGGATACGTAGTCGAGCGCAAAAGTCGATTTTTACCTCTGATCAAAATGTCGATTTTTAGACTTTTCGATTTTTGCCTTTCACTAAAAAGTCGACTTTTCGATCATTAAGGGGACCCCCCCCATTCTCGGGGTCAAAATTTTTGTTGACTTAATTCCAATCTACACTAATTCAAGAATGTCCCTGCAAAATTTCAAGTAAAAATCTCAAGAACTCTTGAAGATATAGCCGATTTATTGTGTCAGCATCAAGTGACGGCTGAAGGGCTTCTCAAACTTTAAACGCGTTTTTCTCTAAACATTTTTTTGCGAATGGCGGGCACGATAACTCAAAAACTAATAACCCAATCGATTTCAAATTTTTACACGTTTCTCTGTGAGTGTATAGCTATCGTATGAACTAGGATAACGCCAATCGGTGAAGATCTTCCTTATTTTTTAAGTTGGTTTTTGGTAAAAAATCGGCGATTTTCCAAAAATATTTTTTCAAAGGTCCACCATTTTGTTAATTTTAGAGCGAAGTCAATAATCCTAGTTCATACGAGAGCCAGACATGTACTCTTTCTAACACCGTTGGAATTTTCGGATTCCGATGTTCCAGTGAGGAGTTATCATGCCCGCCATCAAAAATAAGGACTTTTCTTTGATCACAAAAAACAACAACAAAACAACAACAAAATTTTTTTGTAAATTATTTTTCTTCCTCTTTAAATCTTCAAATATATATGTGCAAAGTTACAAACCCTAACAAGCATTGGTATTCATTTACCAGCCCATTTAAAATCTTAAAAATAAAAAATCGAGAATGGGGGGGGTTCCCTTAAACTTTGTCAAACCTGTTCAAAATAGATTTTCGACTTTTACCAACTAAAGCAAAATCGACTAAAAATTTAATTTTTTATAAGATGAAAAAAAGTTCTGCAATGTGTAATTTTTAGACAATTTCCGCTTTGTGATAATAAACCAAGAATTTATGAAGAAAATCGAAAGTCGATGTTGAAAAGTCGACTTTGCGATCTTTTCAAAGGTCAAAAGTCGACTTCGACTTTTAGACTTTTTAATACAAAAAGTCGATTAGTCGAAAGTCGATTTACTTATCCCTAGTCAGGAATGTTATAATAATAGGCCTTTAAAATAGCAATTCACATACAAATTTTTATATATTTTATTATTTAATTTTATTATTTAATATATTCACAAATCAAAAAATATTTTTTATTAATTTTTACACTTTATTTTATTATTTTAATAACACTATTTTTATAAATGCAGACACATAATATATATTACTGTTATTTTTAATATAAATAATTAGTTTGAATTCACTTTTTCTTTGCCGCATACCAATCATATTGAAAATCTTACTTTAACTGAGTTAATTTATATGTATTCTACTCTTTTTTCCCAAGCAAAAAAGAGAACATTTGGAAATTGTACAAATTGTTATTGTAAAATTTGAGCAGTCTTCTTTTATCCTCCAAAATTACACTCAGAAGTAACTCCAAGACAATATAAACTGAATAACAATAGTTTTGTTATTGTAAATATACAAAATATCGCCTTTTCTCAGACAAGAAGTGACGCGGACTTATTAGGCGAGGGAGTTAGAAAATCACTTCCAAATGCTTGCAGGGTAATAATTTTTTTTTATATTTTTCAAAACATCACATACACAGCCACATATTTTGTATACGACGTTGGCTTAACAAGCCACAATATGAAGAAATTGTAATTTATAAGTTGTATTTGTTGACAAGTAACATTAATAACACTGAGTTAACATTAAGTGTGAAACCTTCCAGTTGTTGTTTTTTTAACATATGGCAACTCTGTAGTTGCTACAATTGCTTTTATGCGTTGATCCGGAATATTGGAAATCTCCGTACTTATGGATAGAATGGGGCCACCAAAGAAATCTAAAAAAGATAAATTTAATTCCGAGAAATTCGGTGAGTTGTTAGTCCATTAATTTGCTATCTCATCTTAAAGGAACATTTATTTTTTAAGGGAAAAAACGCAGGGCCGAAGATGATGCTTACACACAACTTGTCGAGGATAATGACTCCATGGATTTTAGTGAGAGTGACGGTGTACCAGGAGCTGCTTCAAAAAATGCCGAAACCAATGATGATGGCATTATGACCGATGAATATGGAGCCAAAGATTATCGTGCTCAAATGGAGTTGAAAAGTGACCACACAAATCGCCCCCTGTGGGTGGCTCCAAATGGTCATATATTTTTGGAGTCATTTTCTCCAGTGTACAAGCATGCTCATGATTTCCTTATAGCCATATCGGAGCCAGTGTGTCGTCCAGAACATATTCATGAATACAAACTCACCGCATACAGTTTGTATGCAGCTGTGTCTGTGGGATTGCAAACGCACGACATTGTTGAATATCTAAAACGTCTTAGTAAGACATCTATACCAGAAGGAATTGTGGAATTCATAAAGTTGTGTACCTTATCATATGGAAAAGTCAAGCTGGTATTGAAGCATAATCGCTACTTTATAGAATCACCACATCCGGATATATTGCAAAAATTGTTAAAAGATCCTGTCATCCAGCAATGTCGTCTTAAGAGAGAAGATGGAGAAGCTTTCATACAGGGTACCTTAGAAAAGCAAGCAATTACACAATTCGGCACAAAAATTCCCGAAGGTACTGCTAAACCTGACGCCAAAACTATGCCAAATGCTCCGGCAACAACAAATGCAGATGGTACCACTGCTGTTCCCGATGATATTACAAACTTTTATGACAAAATTGATAACGAAGAGGAAGATGAGGACGAAGCAAACTTAAATACGGTTTCTTTTGAGGTTAGCCAGGAAAAAATTGAAGTTATTCAAAAACGATGTATTGAAATAGAACACCCGCTGTTAGCGGAATATGACTTCCGCAACGATACCCATAATCCGGACATAAACATTGACTTAAAACCTGCTGCTGTACTTAGGCCTTACCAAGAGAAAAGTCTTCGAAAAATGTTTGGTAATGGGCGTGCGAGATCTGGCGTTATCGTTCTTCCTTGTGGTGCAGGTATGGAACAGATTTTCTGAGGTTGATATAAATGCTATTTGTACTAATATGTAAAAATATTTAATATGTAGGTAAGTCTTTGGTTGGTGTGACTGCCTGTTGTACTGTCCGAAAACGAGCTTTGGTCTTGTGTAACAGTGGTGTATCTGTGGAACAGTGGAAACAGCAATTTAAGATGTGGTCTACGGCCGACGACAGTATGATTTGCCGCTTTACCTCCGAAGCTAAAGACAAACCCATGGGTTGTGGTATCCTGGTAACAACATACTCTATGATTACTCACACCCAGAAACGATCATGGGAAGCGGAACAAACCATGCGTTGGCTGCAGGAACAAGAATGGGGTATAATGGTGTTGGATGAAGTACATACTATTCCAGCAAAAATGTTTCGAAGAGTATTGACAATTGTTCAATCTCACTGCAAACTTGGTCTAACTGCCACTCTTTTGCGTGAGGATGACAAAATCGCTGATCTTAATTTCCTTATCGGTCCCAAGCTGTACGAAGCGAATTGGTTGGAATTACAAAAGAAAGGTTATATTGCACGCGTACAATGTGCCGAAGTGTGGTGCCCCATGTCTCCAGAGTTTTATCGAGAATACCTTACAGCGAAAACGTCAAAGAAAATGTTATTATATGTTATGAATCCATCGAAATTCCGCAGTTGTCAATTTCTTATAAAGTACCACGAGATGCGAGGGGATAAAACAATTGTCTTCTCCGATAATGTATTTGCCCTGAAGCATTACGCCATTAAAATGAACAAACCATTTATTTACGGTCCCACGTCCCAGAATGAACGTATACAAATTCTGCAAAATTTCAAATTTAATCAAAAAGTTAACACTATTTTCGTATCCAAAGTGGCAGATACTAGTTTTGATTTGCCAGAAGCAAATGTTTTGATCCAAATCTCATCGCATGGCGGTTCTCGTCGTCAAGAAGCCCAACGTCTTGGTCGTATTTTGCGTGCTAAGAAAGGAGCCATTGCTGAGGAGTATAATGCATTCTTCTATACCCTGGTGTCACAAGACACAATGGAAATGAGTTACTCCCGCAAACGTCAACGTTTCTTGGTTAATCAAGGTTACAGCTACAAAGTAATTACACATCTCAGTGGTATGGATACGGATCCCGATTTGTTTTATAAAAATCGTGAAGAACAAACTCAGCTGTTGCAACAGGTGTTGTCTGCCTCTGATTTGGACTGTGAGGATGAGAAAATTCCTGGCGAACCTGGCTACAGGCCAAGTAGTTCCACAGGTGCTAAACGTGCCGGTGGTCTTAGTTCTATGTCGGGTGGTGATGATGCTGTTTACTATGAACATCGTAAAAAGAACTCAGGAAATATCCATCCCTTATTTAAGAAGTTCCGCGGAGTTTAGTTATTGGCAAATCTAGAATATGCAAATAATATTTGTTAATGCATGCAATGCTAACGTATTTCTTTAATAGTAATTTTTATAAAATAAATATTTCATATATGTCTTAAATGATAGAGAAGTGGTGTTTTATTATTCCTTTTCAGATTTAATGATCAAAGTTCAAAACATTGTTCATATTACGATATCCATTAAATCTTCATTCAATCTTTGATTTTTAAAAATGGGTCCCACTATATGAATTACAAAGTAATTGGCAATTCAATGATATGTGCAATTCACTGTTTTACGTCGCTCGCGGTGACGACTTGTAATGAAACTTTGGGTTAATTATAGTGTCCTAGGATCTTATATACAGTTCATTACATATGGGTCCTATGTAATGAACTGAAATCAGGACCAAAAACAATTATATCCAATGTAGGAAAAAGCGTTTAAAATTCCAATAATTGTATATTAATGTGATTAGATGTGATTTTAAATTTTAATTGATTTTAATATTTTCAATTTCAAGCAAAACATCCAGCGGCTTAAAAGAATGGGCGATTGTTGAATTACAAGGTGATCTGGAAGTAAGATCAAGCGAAGAAATGCATGATCAATTTGTGGGAGATCTCTATTACAACAAGTATGGACAACCTGTAAGTATAAATTCATTTACATTAAACGTCTATTGTTTCTAATTGAACAATATGCCTTAGATTCTCATTATAGGCCATCACATATTACAGGGAAGAGAACAAAAATTAGAGAAGCCATTTGCTGTCCTCGAGAAATCAAAAACCAATGAGGGTCAACATATTTTAGATCAAACTGTACAGAATCTAAATGCAAGTGTTATGAACAATACGGTTGATCGAACACTATTGGATAACACAGTTGCTCTGGAGAACAAAACCAAACAGCGAACCGAATATACGGTCCAAGCTATTGTTACCAAAAAGTTGACATTCAAATCGAGACCAAAACCAATTATAGCCAATGTAGCAAAAAGCGTTTGAAATTCCAATAATTGTATATTTATTTGATTTTAGTAATTTTCAATGCATTTGATAAAATAAAAACATACATAGATTATTTTTCGTAAAATGTTTAAACGATTTCCATTTCTCGTTCTATTCCAACGAATTTTAATTGTTCCGTTGGGCCATATCTGTAATCGAAGAATAATTCCTCACCTGGCTGTATGGCTCGTTTGGCAAAAATACCAATACGATGATCGCCGGTCACCATCATGACCTTGGCATAACAATTGGGATTGATGGAATGATTGGCAAAACGTATTTTATTGCCTTTTCGTGTGGCGTCAACGACAAAATCATTATTCAAATTGAACAAAAACGAGCACATATATTTGTCATAGACTTTTCCTCGGCGATCCGCTTCGTCCTGTGATATAATTTCACCACAATATTCCGAAATAAATTCGTTCTTTTGAGCGCCCTCCTTCAGGAAAATACCCCAACCAGCAACATCCGATGGTGCCATAAGTAAATGTTTATCTATAAACAAAACTTGATAAAAATAGAAATAAAGAATAGTAGAATTTTACTATACTTACGCAGTCCCCTTTGCACACAAACATTTTTACAAGTAATTTTTGTAAGTTTAAATTGATCAGCGCCACATGCTTGACATAGATCTGGGTCACATTCACGTACAGCCAAATAGCAAGGGCATTGTTTGGTGTTACATTGGGCCTTGCAACGACAGCCAGGAAAACGATTTTGACAATCACTGCTGCAATTGCAGAATTTCTCGCAAAAGTTCTGTGTCTGTATACACGAACAATTCATGTCACAAGGACCAGGATGATCACAAGGTGTATAATTGTAGACATGATTTGAAGAGGAATCCTTTTTCAATTGTATTTTACGACAATGTAGCGACCACAAACGTTGTTTCTTCTTCTTTTTGCGTGGAGGTGTATAATCTTGACGTAGTTCCTCAATACTAAATTCTGCAGCTTCTTTTTGGGCAAATTCATATACCTGTGGCATAAGAAAGAAACACAACATTATTATACATAATAAAATGGAAAAATGTAATTAAAAAAAACCTGTTCGCATGTCTTCGTCAACATTATCTGGGCTATTGCACAATAATTCTTTAGAAATACTTTGTGCAATGTACGAAAAAGCGATTGGTCAGCACCAGTCCAATCACATTTTACATTTAAGGTATTCATCATTCCAGCTAAAAGAAAATTAATGAAAATATTACAAAAAATACTTTACCGTATTTGCCCTAGTACCGATAACTCAAAAATTTTATATTCGAAACAATCACAATATTAACATACCCATTATTGAATTTATTTCTGCTGAAGCTGCACTTGTTACAGTTCCATTTTCTTTAGTTTGATCATTATTGAATTCCTTGTTACTAAATTGGCTATTGCTGTCGTTACTGTCTTCGGAACTGGCTTCGTTGCAAGAATCAATTGGCGGAGTTTTGTTATCAGCGGCAAGTTTCTCTTTCATTCCTTCCTGTTAATGAAAAGTTACATACAAAATTTTTCGGTGAATTGGTCAAATTTCACTTACCAAAAGCATATAACAATTGTTACTGCATGGCTCGGTGAATGGTTTCATTTCGGGAAAACGTCGTTTTTGTAAATTTGGTCCAGAATGTCCCACTTGAAAACCTAATGAAATATATTAAAACTTTAGATTATATATGAAAAACTAACATAATAAATTAAGTGATCTGTTGAAAATGCCATTAATTTTGAATATCCGATTACTGATTGGTAATGATCAAGGAACGCCCTAAAATTCAATGTTCGATTTAAGTGTTAATGGATGTTAAGCTGTATGGTGGATCTTTTTAAATCATAACAAACTGTAACACATTACAATATAATGCCAATAAATTGAAGAAAACGTTTCCTGGTTTGTGAAGATTTCATTTGGATTTAGAAAATCATGTTTATATTATTAATAATGATAAAGTAATAAATGCAGATGCTGTTATGAAGTTAACTAATTTTTTACTAGGAAATTTAGTTGGGGCATGATATTTGTCTTATGGATATATTTCTGTTGTTAATGTTTTTTATATTGGAGAGTAAAATGATATACATCAAATGGTTGAAATGGGAAGAATGTTGACTCGATATCGTGTAGTAGAGAAAGACATACAAATAAAAAACATACAACAACAGCTACAACTCACCGTGAGTTGGATGACCTGCATTTGAAGTAAATATTTTCTTGTATTTTTTTAAAGTTTAATACTTATTCTCAGTTTTTCAACAGCATTATAATAATTCATATTATTTAAAATATAAACCATAATATAAAAAAGAATAAAAAATAGAAGGTATTGCATTGAATATATAGCTCAATTATATGTATTATTATGCGATTGTACTTACGATGTAGAAAACAATCATATTTAAAGCAACGCCTACAGAATAAGGTGTGGAAAGAATGAAGAGTTCTTTCTCTTGAAACGCTTTCTGCCTTATCCCCATCAATATTTGGTGTACATTCCTGTGGCCGTTCGGGATCTTGATGTTCCGTCAACTCAATATATCTACAAAGAACAGACAAGCAAATAAGAATGATAACAACTATACAACAATTATTATATGACATGATTTTTTTAGCTTAAACACGTATGAATTATGTTACAGAATTGATGTTTTTAAGTTTGTATTGTCGGCATATCTCGATATTTATTTAATTATGGTAAATGATTCTATTCAGGGATAATTTTGGATAACTTACTTTTCTTTAAGTTCCTGTGCGGTTCCCTTATCTGGAAAATTTGAGCTAATAGCTTGAAAAATAATAGGAGGGGGAAATGGTAATTTCTCTGTCGCATTTTTGTCTGTATTTTCAACAGACTCCTCGTTTTCTTTTTCTTTGTCCTTTTCGGTATTAACTTCATCGGCTTCTGTAGTTTTTATATCCTTCACGTCCAATTCAGAATCCTTCGATTTCTCTTTGTTCTCAGTCTCACTTACGGTTAAATCATTATCCCCATCTCTGTGCTTTTCCTTTGATTCTTCATTTTTGATTACTTCAATTTTTAAAGGAGCACCAGTAATTTCCTCAATTTCTTTGGGGTATGTTCGCATCAAAGCATGCACTAATTCCACAAATATTGAATCATCCATAAACGAGGGATCTTTATCACCATGCACTTTGCCATCATAATTCTTAATCAGTTCTTCAATAAATTTGCCATCCTTGTCAAGTACTTCATCACCCATATAGGGTATATTATGAAGGACTGTTTCATCTTCGACCATGAAATTTTGTTGTGTAGGTGCCCATGTATACATTGTTGGAATAGGTGTGACGGCATTTATTACACAAATTGGCACTTGTTGTGCACCACCTCCATTATAAACTGTTACCTCAGCTCTTTTAACACAGTCTACATGCGGCGGGTCATATGGTTGGGCCTGCCAAACCTTTGGGTCGCAATACAAATCCTGAACATTATAATTGTGTTCATCCCTGCAGATATATGAAGCATGGAGTAACGTCATTAAGATAATATATATCATAATAGTATGTTACCAACCAATTTTTAATCCAGGCTTCCTTTATTTCATCCGCTCTCTTGTAGCGTTTCTGTTGACGAATTTTCATATATTCCTTCTTAACGCGCCGCTTCCATTCCAACGGCACCTTTACGTTATTCGTCATGTCTTTATATATCCTGTAGTCACATTAAACTAAAAACACACACAAATATAGTAAACTACTTAAAAGTTGAAAAATGTTTAGCGAAAAAACTAAGAGTGTTTGCATAGAACAGCGGCACCCAACGCAAATTTATGAAGAAAGCCTCATCAGCAATTCATTACAACAAACCATTGTTGTGGTACAATGATACGTCAAAAATATTTTACAAAACCAAGCCGATTCATGCGATTTTTTTAAATAAATGAATTCAGAAAATGGTAATAAAAGTACTAACGAACAAGCTCTTCCAAATTCGGAGATTTTCATTTAAAATTCTGTTTTTTTTTTTAATTACAAAATTTTTGACACTTCTCTGTATCAACAGCTGTGCTTACACGGTGATCTTATTTATCTGCCTTGGTAAAGCATCTTCTGCGCGCCTTTTGCCTTTTACTTAATAAACCGACCTAATTTAAAAACGCTCCAATTGCAACGAATAGGGGGTGCAAGCAGGGCTGCCAGATTTGACGATTTATCGTCATTTTGACGATTTTTTGATCAAAAATTGAAAAATGACGATTTGACGATTTTTGCCCAAAAAATGACGATTTTTGTTCATTTTGGTAATATTGCAATATTTGGATTATTTTTGTTATGGCAACATCAAAAATGTATAAAGCGAAAGAAAAAGTAAAAAGAATATGCATATTTGGCATATGTGTGTGAGGTATACTTTGTATTGTTACATAGCCAACAACAGTTTACGTTTACCCAGATAGATGAAAAACAACCAATCAGCTGTGCCGTTCTCTGGGTAGACATCAACAAAACAAATACAAGTTAACGGTTGTTGTTTTTTGACACGGGCAAATAGAAGAAAATTGGTGAACGGAAAAGTTGTTATATTAAATTTAAGTTTCAATTTATACAAAGTTATTACAATTTTAAAAAGATTCGATTTGAAAGCATTTTTAAAATTGTATCTATGATAAGTCCCACGTATATTAGTAATGAAAAGAATAATTAATGTTTCGATATCCTTAAAGAATTTCCACATTTTGTGAACGAAGATGAAAAACAAAAATTGGATTCAGAATTTCGCGAACTAAGGTTGTTTGATTTGTGAGAATGATGAAACCGATTTATTTCGTTTTTGGAATGCAATATTTGATTTGAAACGTGGTGATGGTTCATATGTTTTTCCTATAATATCTAAATTTGTACGGAAGGTAATGGTATTACCCCATTCTTCAGCAAATGTTGAGCGTGTTTTCAGCTAAGTAAATCTTAATAAAACGAAAAGTCGATATTCCCCCAATAAGGATTCAATGGAGAAATTTATACCAACGATTATTTAAAAGTTAACAAAACAAATTGTTATGATACTTTAATTAAAACCGACACGTAGAAAATGATTAACACAAATATTTCTTTTCAAAATGAATGACTTTATTTAAGTCGAAATGACTATTCAAATATTTATTTATAAAATAAATGAATTTCTTGATTAGCTTTAAAAAACGTGTTTAATAAATTGAATACCTCTTTTATGTTCCTTTTAATAAAAAAATATATTTAAATATATCTAAATGTGCGTATTTAAATTTTTGACGATTTTTGATAAAAAAAATCGTCATTTTGACGATTTTCGCGAAAAAAAATCTGGCAGCCCTGGGTGCAAGGCATAAATAACAAACTTGAAACACAATGGTCTTTAACTGTCTTTTTTACGAAGAAGGTGATGGGAATTGTACAAAGGGAAGTGAGTGAACTAGAGACCGTGTCAACAAAACGACAATGTTATTGCGACGAAAAAATTGAGCTACAGAAATGGTACATTGAAAAGATATTGCACAGCAACAATATGGTACATTCTTTCAGTGGTGCGATTCTGTATCTTTTTTACCAAGATCTATTAATAAGGTCACCAAGATAGCAATCGAAATCGGAAAACAGCTGTTTTTTCTCAAGTCTAATGTCAAAAATTTCGACTTTGTTTACGTTTTCATAATGGAAGTCAATTCACAATAATGCATTTTGACAGCAAACTTGAGAGGTATCGATAATCAGCTGGTCTCCCTTGGTGACCTTATTTATAGGCCATGTTTTTTTACGACAGAATTACTGACGATAACCGATAACAGCGCATTTGCTTATACCAAGATCTATTAATAAGGTAACCAAGATAGCAATCGAAATCGGAAAACAGCTGTTTTTTCTCAAGTCTAATGTCAAAAATTTCGACTTTGTTTACGTTTTCATAATGGAAGTCAATTCACAATAATGCATTTTGACAGCAAACTTGAGAGGTATCGATAATCAGCTGGTCTCCCTTGGTGACCTTATTTATAGGCCATGGCTTATACTTTCGTTAATTAACTGATATAAAGCAGTCGCTAAACCCTTTATTGTCTTGTAATAAAAACATATTCGCTCAAGTTGTGTGGCATGTGGCACTGTAACAGGGACTTTTTCTGGATATAATGGTCTCTTCAATTCCATGCGGATTCTCAGAACCGTAAAAACAACAAATTTGTTTATTAATAGTACATTTAAATTGTCAAGGATTACGTTGTCAACTCCTTTAAATAAATTGGACGATTGTGTGAGCCATAATCTTTTCAAATTTTGTTTACTCCCCGGTGCAATAAAAAATTGTTTAAATAATTTGTATTTAAGTATATAAAATTGATAATTAAGGGAACCCCCAATTCCCGATTTTATATTTTAAAGATTTTCATGGGCTGGTAAATGAATACTAAACGGCATATACATAGAACCTTTTACCGGGTTAACCTACTTTATGAGGATTTATTTGTTCATGTGTGGCTCTAGTATAAACTAGGATTATTGGCCTACCTTTTTTTTTGGAAATTCGCCTTTTTCTGACCTCAAACTAAGTTAAAAATAAGGAATTTCTTGACCGATTGACTTTATCCTAGATCATACGATAGCTCCACACTCCCAGAACAACGTGTAAAAATTTAGAACCGATTGAATTTTTAGTTTTTGAGTTATCTCGCCCGTCATTCGTAAACACACACACAGTTTCGAAAAAATGCGTTTAAAGGTGGGGAACCACTCTTGTCATCACTTGATGCTGGCACAATAAAACGGCTATATCTTCAAGAGTTCTTGAGATTTTCACTTGAAATTTGTAGGGACATTCTTGAATTAGAGTAGATTCGAACTAAATCAAAAACAGTTTTGACACCGAGAATCCCCTAAACTGCCTTTGTCATGTTCCAATAGTCAACGTGTCGCATTTTATTTAAACAAAAATTATTTATTTAACTAATTTTTCATTAATAAAGAATTATTATCGGACGTTTCCATCAGTGTTGTATTAAAAAAATTAGATAAACTAATTTTATTTCTTAAAATATTACAATTATAAAACATGGTGCCGACTTCGGGAACCTTTTATCCAATTATAGACATGGGATTTCAGAGGTTAAAAGGATTTAAGATTAAAATCATTTCTTCCATTATGTAAAACTACTCAAATCTGATTTTTATATATTAATCATTATTCAGAGCATTTATATAATTTTTTTCCAATTTTGAGCCAAAATGATCGAAAAGGTGCTTATTATTCACCCATATGCCCATGGATAATTATTACAAGCTGTGCCCTACCTACCAACTGATTACAATTTTTTCTCAAGGTGGCTTGTTCCATCAAATCAAAATACATATTTTGTGTATGTGTGTGTATTGTTTTGAATGCAATGTCAAATAAATTCAAAATAAATTGAAAAATATTCAAATTTAATTGAAATGAAAATAAAGTTTATAACACGTTCGTCTGGAAATAATTACTTTGTTATGGATGAAACTAATTCCTTACAGCATTTTGGAAAGAAACCATAACCATTCATTTTTCGCGTTTTTAGTTTTGTGTTGAAAAAATGTCAAATAAACACAAACACTTGTTGCGTATTTATTTATTTTATTTTTGACAGAAGAGACCACACGTGCATAGTTGCTTTTTTGTTATTCACCTCAAGCTGTCCTACCTTGTATTATTGTACCATGATTGCTCCTCAGTGCGGCATCGATAAAAATATCATAATTACAGATATTTTTAATGATTTTGAATTCTAAAGCATTCTCCTTGTGAAAAATATATAATTTTAATACAGTTACAAGTCTTTTGAAATCGACATGCCCACTATTTTTTTCTAAAAACTTGAATTAGTCTGCTTTTCCACAGGCAGATTTTTATTTGGCAAATTTGTTGTTTTCTCTTTTGAAATTTTCGCTTGCTTTTCCATTCGCAAATTTTTCTTTGCCAAATTTGCGAATCAAAATACAAAAGAAAGAAAATAAAAGTCAAAAGTGTTTGCATTTTAAAGATTTTTTTTAATATTTTATTTATTTTTTATATATTTTATTATATAAATTGCAAAAATTAAAAATTAAATTTCACTTGCACAAATTAAAGCAACAGGTTTTTTAAACAAAAGCCGGCTGTGTGTCAGTAAAGCGAATAGGTTCAAAAGGAAATGTCAACAAAATTGTTTTCAAAGAACATAGCAAAGCAGAATTTGCGTGTACGGCAAATTCTGAACAGGCAAATTTTTGTTTTTCTTCGTCGCACCCCTCTCGCCTACAAACTCAGTATTTGCCAAAAAAAAATTGCCTGTGGAAAAGCAGACTTATAGCTAGTGTTGACAAACTTCATTTACTTATCGAATAAAGTGAACTTCACTTGCGTTTTTTTTTAATTTTCTACAGACTTGTTTTCCAACGATAAACCGATTATTCAACTAATCGATTATTATACAAAATCCCCCTCGACTTCTAGATCCCTAATCATGTTTTCCTAAACCTCATTCGTAAACAATCCAAATCCAACTACCATTTATCTCCATCCCACCTTATTCGTAACTTTCCGTCTTCTTTTTTGATTTCTTCTTTATCCCATACGTAACAGGTGGAACGTTTTTCAATATTTCTGTAGTCGGTGAAAAAAGGCTTCGAAAAAAAGTACTCACTCGCTTTTCAGCGCATCAACAGCACAGCATAGTTAATACCATTAACGTAATAAACATAATAGAAACACATATTGAGACGAACTCTAATGCAGAATAACAAAGAAGACAAAATATTCGAGACAACATAAGCGTAACAATAAGCAAAAATATATATCAGAAGTACATCTAATATGGAACCTTCTGCCTGCGAAGGTAAGTAAAGAAGCATAGTAACATATATGAACTTTGATTTTGGTATTAAAACAATATTTTTCTTCAATTTAAGATTTGAAAGCATTTGAGAGACGACTCACCGAGGTTGTGTCTTCTTACCGTCCGTCAACTGTACGCTGGAGAAGTAAGTACCCTGTGGAAATGAGATGTGGTAACATATTTAATATTTCTATTCCAATTGTAGTTGTTTTAGCTGTAATATCATTGTGTACTGCAATCGGCGCTTGGTATTGGTTGCGAGATCCCAGAACGTCAGTTGTACCTCTAACAGAATCGCTCCTCATTCATCCTGTATTTACATTCGCCACATTAACATTACGTATGTATAGTTATAATACTATCTTGGAATATTTATTAATTTTCCTTATTTTAATTGCAGTTGTTTTATTTGTTTTTGGAATACACAAACTTGTTATCGCTCCACAAATTATAACATCAAGAATGCGTAGTGTGCTTGGTGATTTTAATATGAGCTGTGACGATACAGGAAAACTTATTTTAAAGCCGCGACCGAATAACAATTGATGAGAATGGCCTAATGACAATTTATACTATGATGTATCAAGAACATCTGTAGGGATAGTATATGATATGTTTTTTTTGCAGTAAGTAGATGATTTTAAGTATCATTCAAATCTGTTTTCTGTACAATACAAACATAATATGTTTTATGACTAATGTATGCTATGCTGTTTATTTTGTAATTTTGACTTTAACAATAAAAATGGTTATAAATATATACAGATATCCCGCATTTTACTGTGTTCGTAGTATGATATAATTGTTACTATTATTAATTTTCTCAAAGTTATTTAGTTCACTCATTTTCTTAATACTACGTCAAATGGTTTTAAATCAATGCTCAGAACCATTAACAAATATATATATAATCAAGAAAACATTACAAGATAAACATTTAAATGTATTCCCTATTCAATTTGTATTTGAAATGTGTATTTGACAGACAACCGTTAGTTTTTCTTATTCACCTCAAGTTATCCTACTTTGTATTATTGTACCATGGTTTGTTCTATTAAAAAAAAAATCTGGAAGAAACTACTCTGTTATATGTGAAACAAGAATTTAATACCTACTCGACTTTGTGAAAGCATGATGATCTGAAATGTTTGAATTGATACACATAAAGATAAGATCTTTGCGAGCTATTACGCACGTATAAAAAACCCTATAACGGTGAAAAATGGCAATAATTACAAACTGTTTATTATCTTGAAGTTTTCAGCCTCTATAATATAAAAAAATATATATTTTGTAACATTTATAGTTATATCATAGGAGCAATATTAATAAATAAAAAGTGAGATTTTTATTTACAGAAATTATAAATTTTTATTTTTTTTTAACATGCCGTTCGAGATGCATAAAATTTTATGGAATTTATTTTTCAAAGCAATTAGAAATTGATAGATAAGTTAAAAGGGTTGCCATTATTAATTTCTCAAATGTATTTATGCCTTCTGTAATTATGCCATGTGTACGAGCCAAGATATATTAAAAAGTTCACCCACCTACCGAAAGCCAGCTGTTTTTTCTCAAGTCGAATGTCAAAAATTTGGCCTTTGTTTACATTTTCATTATGGAAGTCAATTCCCAATAATGAATTTTGACAGAAAACTTAAGAGGCACCTGATATCGAGCTGGTCTCCTTGGACGATCTTATTTATAGGCATTGGTACAAGCCTCAAATCCCAACAACTATATTGACTGATCATTGCACCAATAGCTATTCTGATTTATCTACATACCTTGGATTTAGACTATGAATTCCACTCAATATCAAATGTCGTACGTACAACGTACGCCAACCGAAATCTTTTAAGAGCATTTACATATAATATTTGATCATGATTAAAGACCGAATCACGGTTTATTTTCTTAATAAGGCTAAATTTGCCAAGATTTATCATAGAAATCAAGATTTATTTATAAGGTCACCAGCTAGCAAGTCTAATGTCAAAATTTTGGCTTTTGTTTACAAATTCTTTGCAAATTAAAAATATCTTATATCTAAAAAATATCTTTTGCGCAAATTAAAAAAATGTGTAAGTATACTTTCATCATTCATGTATTCAATAACCAGTGACTGGTGAATGAATATACTTGACAATGTATGAAGTACAAAAAAAGTATTCTAACAGGGATCAGCTGATTGACGTTTAGAACGTGAATATGTAAACAGTTGTGTATTCCTGGATTACTTTACTCGAGTCGATTTAAAATCGTATATGTAAATGTACTTTTATTCTGTTCTCCATGAATATGCCAACAACCGGCTGGCATTTAGTCAGTAGTCACACGTGCAAAATTTCATGACAAATTTTCTTCTCAATTTCTTTAAAAATTGCATTGTTGTTTAGACACGCAAATAACCCTTGCATCAAATTTATGAATTTTCTTATTCTTCCACACACTCATTTTCTCGTTTGACCATTGTTCATGAAAATTAAAAAATGGAATTAAAAGAAAAAAAAGAAATTATAAAAGGAACTCTTGAATTACTCGACAGACATATTATGTGTTTTTTTCCTCGCAAAAGGTTTTAATTTTATTAACTGCCTTGGCGTTTGTTTGCCGACAGAAAACATAAAATGAAAGAAAATGCAAAACTTTTCCGCAGCCAACTTCAGTTGTTTACAACGAATAACGAAACAAAAGAGAATTGCGGAGTACAAGTATGTATGTACCCCCTTTTATTCCTCTTACCTCTTTCGCCCATAAACTCAATTTACTTTACCACAAAAATTGCCCGTGTGACTACGGACTTACACAATCTCAAAATATTTCTAAACGGTTTGGGTATATCAGGAGTTTGTTAACCCTTTGTGGCCCAATGTTGCCCACAGACAACAAAATGTTTTAGAGCTTATATTTAATATGCTGCTAGTAGATATATATTATATGGATTTCATACGTCAAGACTTGATTATGGACGACAAATATCAAAAGAAAAATCCAAAATATTTTGATAAAATTATAAGCTTTGCAATATAGAGAAGAGGGTAAATGTGTGTACTGTACTAATTTCTTTACACAGTACAATTTTTTTAAATCGCTTCGTATTCAAATTGTACGAATTCTGCCATCAGAATTATTATTGATTCTTGTAAAAATGAATATAGATAATAATTAAAAATAATAATTCTGTCGATGTTGCATTTGGTTTTCTTGATATTGGACTTTCATTTTTCCGAAAGAATGTACTGTATCTCCCGAATGCAAGGGTGTATCGATGTCAAATTTTATGCATATCCTTTTTAGGATAGTTACATTAAATCTGTGAACAGAAATTTGTTTTAAGATTGCGGAAAAAATTCGGGGCTCAAAGGGTTAATAGAGTTCATTTATAAGGTAACGTGTAAACGCTTTGGATGTCCGTTTCCATGTAAACACAGTGTTACCAAAGTCATTTCTCGTACCGATTATTCAGAAAACCCGGTTACACATTTTCTGTGACTACTTATTTATTTGTTTATATACATATGTAGCAGATGTGCCGCGTTTGGATTTAAACATGTCCTTTCTTGTTCTGAAAAATTGTACCAAAAAGTAATGTAATTATTTAATTTTAATAAACAATCGGTTATGAGTGATTCTGACGATACAGATATTTTGCTGTTAATACCACCCGATTATTATTTGGCTAATGCAGAGGAAAAACTAATAAAAGAAGATCTGGAAGCTTTAAAAAGGAGACAATACGCAAGCCTTCAAGAACTTAATATTTTGGAAAATAAATCACGGCCGAAAATATCAAGAGATTTGACGAGTCATTTTGAAGCAATGGATTTAGGAAATGGTAAAGAAGATGATGCCTTATCAATGCCGCCTCCATCAACTAGTGCGGCATATCAATTTCTACCGCCCACTAGAAAAGCCGAACTTAATAACATAAATGCAAAATTACACTATTTGGAACAGGGGGAAATGGCTTATGCGGATAATCCTTCAGATATATCGAGTATTTCAACAAATACTGTGAAAACACAGTTCGGCCCTTCTAAACACAACAGAGAACAAGTGGGTATGGTCCATTCAACGCCTAAATGTATGGACGTCCCATATAAACAAAATATACCTTCAAAGAAGTCAAGTGGTGTTTGTGAATATAAGGATGATGGCGTTCTTTTGGAAATTGATAATTTCTTGTCAAACGATCGTCTACCCACAACAAATAGTGATAACTATTGGCAACAAAGGCATAGTGATGACTATCGTGCAAGAATACAAAAGCAACAGCCAAACATGGTGGAAGAACAGCACCAAACACAAGGTAACTCCTTGCCAACAACTATGCATACGGGGTCCGTAGAAAAATTTCCAACTTACGATAACCATATATCGAAAACGGAAAATAATCTCATAAGTCTAAGTGAAATTTGGGGAAAAAGTGGTCAATCTACAGCCATTGCAACATCATCCCAATCGAATTTAAAGGAGGAGCAACTGAGAAGACAACATTTGGAAAAGACAGTTCGGCAACTACAGGCAAGATTATTAGAATATCAGCAGAGGTTGTCGGTAGCCATCGAAGTTGATCGTACAAAGGATAATGCTTTGAGTAATGCACAAATGGAAAACAGAAGGTAATGAATTGTTGAATGTTGAAAATTTATTTAATAGTATGAACACATAGGAATATAGAGTAAATCTTTATAGAATTTAGTGGGTCGGTTAGTTCATGGATAGTGTAATTTCCGAAGTCTTGCAAATGCTGGGCATAAAATGTTCCAGCGTTTCACTGTTCTTAGTTTTATCTTTATTTGGATAACCCTACTATAACGGCAACACCATTCGGTGTTGTTCGGTGTTCTGAAAATGTTGGCTTCTACCAACTATTATCAAAACTGGTACATCGAAAAGTTTGGTATGTTGTTGAGTTTCGGCAAGTTTTTTCAACTAAACTGACTATAATTGAAAATCTTTCTAGCAAAAACTGAAGTATTTTGAATGTTCACCTCATGGTGAGGAATATAAAAAGGTCAGTCCGGCCGAAATTAAAGTTGTATTAGTTTGTTATAAATCTGGGGGTTGGGGGGCTTGAAGCTTTGAGAGTGAAAGATGTATATATGTAAATAACATTTTCAAAATCAATTAACATACTACAATACTATTTTTAGCCTCACACAAGAGTTGCAGCAAGTCCGACAAAATCTTCAGTCCTATGAACAACAACGGAAGCAATATGATGAAAAAATGGAAGCACTACAAAAGGAACTTGCACAAGCTGTTAGTTTGGCAACAAAATTTCAGGAGAAAAATGAAAGATTGGAAATCGAAATAACAAATTATTCAAGGTATGTTGAAAGTTATTTAAAATTATAATGAATTAATGAAATCAACTAAATAACTTTGTATTTCGCAGGAAAACGAGCGAATCTTCATCTCAATATAAACAAAAAATGGAAGAGTTAGAAATACAAGTTCATGCATGTAAAAGATCTGAGGAAATGTCTCTTAATGAATTGCAAAAGCTGAGGGATAAGTATGCCAAGTCCGAACATTTGTATGAAAAGGTATGTACGTATAAAACTCGAATTATTAACATCCTTATAAAAGAAAGTAAAAATATTGTTACTACTGTGCGAACAAAAGGTGATCTCAGTGAATTTCTCTAAATAAGATATTTTATTGTTTCAACTTTTTCTATACAATCCTACCTTCAAGTCTAAATATTATTCAAAAATAGTTGATTATTAATAATATATTCAAATCAATTATTCGATTTTACTTAAAAAATCTCTGGCGTTACGTGGGTTAATATTTAGAAGTCTATCTAAATGCAGTAAAACATTTCAAAACGATGATATACAGGAAACATCGTGAAAACATTATATCAATTATCTTATTTTAGATAAAACTAAGATGTGATGAACTTGAAAAGGAAAACTCTACATTAAGACATCAAAAGGAAATGTTGCAAGAATATCATCAAAAACAAAAATCAAGGGCCGATAATTTGGAAAATCAAAGAAAATCACTACAAGAATCCTTGGCTCATTTAACGGAGAATGAGGTAAGATATAACTAGCTTTTCTTTGTTTCTCTTAATTGTAATATTCAAATTATATACATTTTGAAAACTATATAACAGTGTACCCTGAAGAAAAAATTAGATCTACAACAAAAATCTCTGAAATCGCATTACCAACAACAACTGGAAAATGTAGTTTCACAAAAGCTAAAAGAATTTCAAGAGCAATTAGATAAAACCGAAGAAAATCTAAGAACAGAAGCTCGTGAACGTGAACGTTTAATAGCCGAACGTGCTGTTAAACAATTAGAATTGATAAATGAGAAAAATGAATTGGAATTGAAATTGTTGCAAGAAAAACAAAAGGAGGAAGTAGAATTGTATCGAATACAATTGGCGAATGCCACGAAAAAAATTGAAGATCTAGAACTTAAATTGAGTTTGTATAAATCTAAAAGAGCTGATATTGCTGAAAAACTGCACAATGTAATGGAAACACAGTGGCAAAAGGCATTAGAAATATTGACTTCACCGAATCTAACTCGTTTAACTCAACTCGATACAACGGACAATGAGTCACCCTATGGCAATGAAACGCATAACAATGCTATTTTATTACAAAATCATCAGCACAACTATGAGACACCCAAAACAAGTAAAAAAGAAAATAATCTTAATGTACCAAAGAATACGTCTCCACCTATGGATAAATTACAAGCATACATTGAATTGGTAACTAAACAATAGCTCTTTAAAATGAAATTATTTAGCATTTAACTGTTACAATTATTTTTGTTTTACAGCTACTCTCCAAATCTCCAAGTGATTTTGATAAGCTTGATGAAATTTTAGCTCTAACATCTAAAAGTAAGCAATCTAAGGAGAAATTGGAAAAGAATGCAAAACGTTATTGTCAATCCCGTCAACCGCCATGGAAGTCATAGTTATATTTGTATTACGAACAATTCTTCTTTGTTAAAAAAGTGTTCTTATTACATGGCTTTGATTATATAGTGGCATCAATGGCCTTTGTTCTGATACTGTTACTGTAAAAAGTGTGTTATTAAAAATAGTTATTAAAGTAATAAATCTAAATTCGATTATGTCACAACAAACAAACCAGGAAAAATATATTTTTATAAATATCATTTTTTATTATATAAGAATAATTTACAAATAAATTGATTATCTTAATCGAAAAATACATGTTGTATATTTATTATTTCAAATTAATTAAAGCAATTTTATAACTTAACAATTTTATAAAAATGAAAATTATACTGTGATTATGTATTTATTGCTAAAAAAACAATCGTATGTAATCTAATGATCCCCCATTAAAGTATAGAGAGTGTGTTTATTTCTGTTTTTCAAGCTTTTGCAGACATCTATGTTTTAAATCGTATATAATATTACTCATTGTTTTTCTTTTAATTGGTCAAAATTTTTGTTGATATAATTTTTTATTACAAAATTTAGTGAAAATTCACTGTTGAAGCAATAATGATGTCAAACTTTGTAAACATTTTTTTGTTAGATCAAAAATAATTCAATCGGTTATTTTTTCTCTGGGAGTGTATAGCTCTCGTATAATTTTGATATCCTTATTTTTTAATTTGTTTTTTCAAAAATCGGAATTTTGCCAAAAAAAAATCCACCATTTTGTTAATTTTAGAGCGAAGTCAGTGTTACGAGAGCCACACACACCGTTGGAATTTTCGGATTCCGATGTTCCAGTGAGGAGTTATCATACCCGCCATCAAAAATAAGGACTTTTCTTTAATTACAAAAAACAACAACAAAACAATAACAAATTGTTGATCGAATTTTTTATTATTTAGTAATTCAGTTGGCAATAATGATGTCATTGTAGTTTGTTAGATATTTCTTTATTTTTTCCGAAATAATTTTGATATTTTATGTTTTCTTGAAATTGCCAAAAAAATCTAGTTCAGCAGTGTTTGCCACACAGAAGAATATGAGATTAAGATTAAAAACAAAATTAAATTTCCAAAAAAATCTATCTATTATCAGCTATTATTAGTAGCCTTAAATTAGATTTCTTCCTTGACATTTACTTAATGTTTTATTTTGTTCTTTCATTATTTAATTAACGTATATAAATTATGTCATGTTAAAGTACCTTTCTAATATTATTTATATGCTATTTGCGGAAATTTTGGAGAATTGCCACACAGTCCTATTGTCTCCCAAACCTGAATGTGGGAGTTTTCAGTTAGTACAACCAAATGTTGGTGTGTTGAATATGTAAGGCTGAAAATAAGAATATACAATTTGTTAATTTATTATCATTATTATTTGGTGAAGTATATTCGAGTGATTCTCTTATGCTATGCCCAAAGTTTGTCAAAACATTTAATACGTTTATACATTTTTAGATTCCAGGAAAGTTACTACACGATCAGGCTTATTCTGAACATCAATTCACCGTGGTTTTTTCGCATTTTCACTTTTCCCTTATTCTGAATCAAGAAAAAATAGTTATTCTGCATTACAGGTAGTGGAAGAATGTGATGACATTTTGTGCGAAAGTATTCAATATTTTTATTTATTCTATGACGATTTTGATTATTGTGAATTTAACTCAAAAACTGTTTTTGCAAAATAGTCAGGCTGAATCCCAGTTTGTTGTTCTTATAAAAAAAACAACTATTTATTGGTGGGGAATGTATGGCATTGTCCGCCGAGGGGTAAGGCAGGGAAGACTATAGTTTCGGATCTCGCCACTGATTCTCATCAGTTTCCTTAGTTTTTTGTTAGGAACCTATTTATTGCTTCTACAACAGTGACTACTTAACAGTGAAAAACTCAAATAAAAATCATGAAAAAAACAATAATAAAGTTACAAAAAATATTTTTCTTTCAAATTTATTGTGTGCATGATTTGGGGACGAAATAAAGGAGGAGGAGCATATCATAAAATAATTGACCCTTTTAAGAATTTGGGGAGATAAAATATCGAAATTAAAAAAAAGCACACAATTATGTAGTGAAATGATAAACTGTGAATTAATTTAATTCAATCGCAGATATCTCTCATTGCCGTTGTGTCTTTGACATAGTTTATTTCGATTTTTGCCATCATAAACAATTTGTAATCTGTTGTAGTTGTTGCACCAAATAGCATCAATAAACAGCTGTTTCATATGCCTATTGTATGTTGCCATATATTCAAACTTTAATTTATTTTCTTTTAATTACAAAGCGGATTCTTGATATTTCAAATTTATATTATTATAAAGATAAAATAACAATAAAAAGCAACATTAAAAAAATAATAAATACAATATTGAAAAATATTACAAAATTTAATTACAATGGGGCAACATACATTACAACTTAAATTACAATATGGCAACAGGAATCTTTTTCCAACCACAATTTTCGAAACTTCGAATCTGGATCTCACATTTTTAGCTTCTCC
>NW_026884175.1:0-113707 GCF_032173495.1 Musca vetustissima
GGGTGGGCAACGTCAGACACACGCCTGCTGCCGGTACCTCAATTGAGGCGTCACTTATTTAAATGTGAAATGTGAATTCAAAGCAGCAAACACACACAACTAAATTTAAAATAAAACAAATTATCATAAATCGGAAGCATAAAAACTATTTTTGTTGTTGTTATTTCTCTTATTGAATTAATTCCTGGATTATCATTTTGGTCATAGCCATCCCCATGCAAGTACATTTCTAGTTTCTCATAGTTTCCACGTTACAGACAAAGCAGGAACGAAAAAAAAACAAAACTAAAATCCAAACAATTGAATATCATCGATTGGCCTTTGTTTGTCTTCTCATAGTTCGTAGCAAGGTGTTAATTAATACACCGATCATAATAATTGTAAATATTTGTGCAAAAAAAAAAAAAATAAAAAAATAAATAAAAAAACGAGAACCTCTACAGACAAGAATCGTTATTTATTTAACAGAATGACTTTGAAATGTTGTTAGCCGAAATTTAAAAGCGAGTTGTGCGAAAAAAAGAATATTTGTTAAAGATCATCATTGACCGGTACTTGCTGATTCTAGTTGAGTTATTGAATAGTGTTTATTCTTGTGCTAAATAATAGGATTGTGAAAAATGAAGGTCATCGAGATGTACCACCTCACCTCGAACATATTCGTATTTCAAATGTTGGAGTGTGTAAAAGTTAATAAATTATGAACAGCGGGATACCATTAATTAAAATGTAATTATTTTGTATATATAATTGAAAAATATTTGTATGATCGTTAATTAATGACATTTGTTTGGGGCAAAAAAATCACCGAAACTGGCCCCATGATTTTTCCCCTAACCAAAACTGAAGACGCCAATGAAAGGGAAGCGTTTTACTGCTATTGAAAACACAAAACAGGAGCTGCATTACATAGGGGGAAATCAACTGACCAATGATGATGGACCTAGATATTTATGTGAAAAATTACATAATGTTCATTCTGTGGCATATGTCCAGAGAATTTACTAACGCTCCAGCTGTAACTGTATAGCTTGAAACACGGCCGCCCCGCTCGACTCTACTGCTCTGCTCTTTTCTTTTCGTCAGTCATGACTACGGATGACTACCTCGAAACTATAGTTTTCAGGTTTCACAGTTGTTCATAGTCTACTGGACGTCTTGCTCGTTGATACCATCAGCTTCGTCTTCTCGCCATTTACTGTCAGTCCCACTTTAGCCGACTGTTTCTCAATTCATTTAAAGGGGCTGTTACCGATCTTAATGTTTGATCCAATGTTCGATGTCGTCGACATTTCGGTTCACATTTACATCATGTATGACCTTTTCCAGGAGGAGTGTTATTGAGGTCACACAATAAACTGTCACGATGTCTGAATTTTCGTTCGGTATTAAAGGGCTTCAAGAGGTCCTTTCGACTGCTGATCTTGTGTCAATTAAAATTATCCTGCACAGCCGTATTAATTTTGCAGAAATGTCAAACGCAGACATGGCCTTAAACACCTCTTAGCGGATTGGGCTGTCGAGTGTGGCTTTGTAGTCGACGAAAAGATGGAATGTGTCGATGTATGTTTCGGGGATTTCGCCAAATTAGGTTTGGTAAAATTAATAGGTTTTACAATGTTTGGTTCAAATGGGTTAGTCCTTTCGCATGATATTATAAAATTAATTTTGTGTAATTAATTAATATTTTGTACCAGATTCACATCTTCGAGAGTTATCGTGCGAACCAGCCGGCCAGACAGACGGACAATTGTCTGAAACGGTTTTGGTCTAAAGATAAAGAAGCAAAGACCAAACCAAGATCTCGAGTTAGAATGACGAAATACACTAAAAATACTCCTCATTCGAGTACAAATCGTTTTCTTCATGCACTCATCAGACTTGACCATTAGCGACTTTGTCCTTCTGACTTAATTAATATGTTCGCCAAGTGCTTTCATCCCCAAACGAAATGTTCAACAAGAGAAAGGGAAAGGAGTATACTCGTAATATGAAGTGTGTGTGTGTAATGGAACAGTATATTCCAGAATATGCTGGTAGATTTTTAAGAGTAAGCTCATAGATGCAATAATTTCCAGAGAGACCAGGTTCGTCTCCTTCTTTCAAAAACTTCTCTGTAAATATTTTATGATACAGCACATTTTTTTAATTGCAACATATTTTCTAGACATCTGCATTATTATTATTAAATATTCTATAAACATACTTTCATTTCTATCATTCTTTGAAATCACTTGTAATATCTCACCGTCAACAATAACACCGACTAAGTCATAACTTTTACAAAGTTGATAAATTAAAAACGATATAAAATCTGACTGAAATCTATTGTATTTTTGTTTTAGTATAGATCGTGATTACATTTTCATGTTGTTGTTAATCAACAAATTTATGAAGCATTTTAGCTGACTTTAATGATCGTTTTTGTGATTTAGCTGAAATGTGCCTGTAATAACAATTAGAATATTTGAGAAGAAAATAAAAAAAAAACGAAACAAAACAAAACTGATTTGCAATTGATACCCGTGTTAGTTAAGGAGAATTTCAGGTTTTTTCCATTTGAACTTTCCTTAGGGAATGCAAATCAAAAAAGGTGGTCTCAGAGGTAACTTATAACGTTAAGGGTCAGTTGCGATTAAAAAATCGTTAAGAGAGTGCACGATAATGATCATCAGTAACTTTGTTGGTGGTGATGATGATGATCAGTTTGGGTTGACCAGTTTATTGGATGGTTAGTTGGCTGTCTGGCTGGTTGCTAGGTTTGTTGTTTGGTCAACAACCAACCAAAAATTCATCTAGCCAACCAACCATCCGTCTGAGAGAGACTGGTCTCTTTACTTAGCTTGAGTAGCATTTTTATTTGTGGCTATCTCACTTGTTGTTGGCTCGAAATGTTGGTCATATAAATATGGAGACCTAGCATTTTCCAGCTTTAGTTAAGTCTGAACGATCGTTGAGTTTAAGTTTGTAAGCGAGAACAATAAAAGTAATTTCGTTTTTTTTAATTCGGTGTTGTAAATTTTTTCTTTATTGGAAAACTGGCCGCTTGACTTGGTTTATTTGTGAAGACCAGTTTCTTTTTTGTCTACTTCTTCTTTTTGTGGTAAATGCAAGAAAACTTAATATTTATTTTTGAAGTGTTTACATTGTTGTTGTTATGCAATAATTAATGATAATTACATGTTGATCGCCATCGTGTTCTCCTTTATTTATTTCTGCAAAAAGCCAAAAAGAGTTTTAAATTCTGTTTTTTTTTTTTCTTCTTTAAGTCATGTGTGGTGCCATGTCCAACTTAGTTGGCTTGTAATAACAATAAAAAATACAAAATCTATGGCAAGTGACCAAGAAGGTCACCCTCCACATGAATCTATCAAAATCATCCTAAATTGTTGTTTTTACTTTTGTGACGATCAATCTTTATTTGAAAAAAAATCAAATTAAAAAAATAATAATACATAGTCATGCGATCATGATGATAAATGATAAGAAAAAAATTAATTTAAATTTTATTGTCAATCAAATGCCATGGTAATTTGGTACTAATTAGTTATTCTCATGTTTTAAAATACGTTGAAATAGAAAAAAAATAAAGTTAAAAAAACATGTCATAATGCAAAACATAAACATAAGATGACCGGGTTCATCAATTCAAATTAAAACAAATATATGTGACTATTATAAATTTGTCTCAAGGTGTAGTCAATAAAATGTGTATGGGGTGGAGTAGAAAATTAATTTATGATAATGTTTGAGATACTGACATTCTTTAAATCATAAATATGTCAACCAGGGAAGACTGTCGTATAACAATTTCCAAAATGTTCTAGGCTTTGTGAATGAGAAGCAAAAAAATCTAAAAG
Organism: Musca vetustissima; assembly: GCF_032173495.1. Lineage (NCBI taxonomy): Eukaryota > Metazoa > Arthropoda > Insecta > Diptera > Muscidae > Musca > Musca vetustissima. The sequence continues at coordinate 3,861 of NW_026884175.1, forward strand.
AAATTATAAATTATTCATAATTTGCAAATTAAAAAAAAAATAATATTGAAAAATATGATTAAGTCCAAAGGGTAAAATTTAAAAAAAAATTAAGGAAATGTAGTTAAGCAAGTATGTCAATTATTATGGACGTATTGGGATTTCCCTTTACCAAAAATTATAAAAACGGAAGACTTAATTCGTTTATTATCTAATTATAATAAAATGAATATTAAAGAAATTTAAAATTAGTGGTAGTGTAAAATAAAATGTCCAACCTATGGCCTTCCCACGTAAGATATTTCGGACAAAACTGACAGTTCTTAAAAACCTACAATTTAAACAAAATGTATTGGTGTACATAGATAAATGTTTTCTGAGCAAGGATCGGATAAAAGAGGAAAGGAAGATGAATGCCTGCGAATATGGTGATCCTTTATAGAATCATATGTATGACATTTTCGTTTAATATTTGGATGTCTCTCTTCTTGTGCTACTTAGTTTACAGTCCAAGGCAGAAAAGGAAAAAATATATGCACAACGCCTCGAAATAGAAAGATGGTATGTCTTAAAAAATTATTCCTCGTTCTATTTGACGGGGCCAACCATATGATACCATACACAACTTCCACGAAATTCATACTTTCTGTGGTTCTACATTCTGAGCTTGGACAATATTTCGCGATATTTGCATCCTTTGGACCGACAAGAGGTCAACAAATATTATTAATATTCAGTAAAGCCCTTCTATTTACTTGTCCATATTCCCTTCAACGGGAGTTGTGTTCTGATGTTCGACTTTAGATTGTGGCCTATAAATCGACTCGAAAAAACACAAAAAAATAAGTTTTCATACCCAATTAACACAAAAATTATTATCTGATCATCACCGAAAATTATAGGCGTTATTCTTGACCATAATTGGATCCTCATGGAATATTTCAAAGCGATCAGCTCTATATTTCCGCCCTCTAGTCTGGTAATGGGTTACTAAATAATATCTGAATACGTAAGCACCTCTGAATATTTAAGTGTAACTCCCACATCCGACTACATATAACAATATATTTGGTATAAATTTAAAGGTCAATATAATATTAACTTCTCGGGTCTATATCCTTCAGGAGTAAATATATGCGCCATAGAATACAAATTTGTTTATTTGACCCGCTAAATAATGACCGATCTTTATCAAAACAGGCATGCTTATTCTTTGGCCCGATCCACCTTCTCCATGTAGGATTTCGCGATGTTCGGGCCATAATTGCGGCCTCTGGAGCGTCTAGAAAAACCGACAAAAATTAAGTATTTGGTCCATTTCATCCCATAAATGTTATCGGATCATTACCAAAAAAAAACAATAGGGGTCTTCTTTGGCCAGGACCCATCCTATTTGCAAAATTTAGTGAAGATTGGTGGCCTGTATCGTGTTTACAAATTATAAGGGAAAGACGGACGGACACACATGTCTAGATCGACTCAGCTAGTCGAGATATGACGATCGGTATACTTAAAGGTGGCGGCATTCTTAAAGGTGGCAAATTCTTGGGGCTGCTCAAAGCTATAATACCCTGACAACATAGTTGTGTAGGGTATAACCAGAAATCATGCTGCCTAAGTATATGTGGGACAATACATCCATTTGATATCCAAATGAAATATGAAGCGACCGTCGCAGCTTTAAGTCTTAACGCTATAAACGGATGAATCGACAACGGACAAAAATTTAGTACAGCTTACAATCGGATCTTCAATCAGTAGTCAGAGCGAATACCAGAAATAAGATTAGACACATAATGTGAAACTATGATACCGGACAGAGTCATGGGATTACGGAACAGTAGCATGAATGCCCTCTGGCAACTGCTGTTAAACAAATGGCTCCTGTCTCGCAGGAAAATAGGGACTGGGACTTCTTATTGAAGAGCCAAGCACAATACGGTCTTACAGGCGTTTGTCCAAACTATAAAAAAATTCTCGCGGCACGAATCAAGTCACATAGGAATGAGAAGTGCTACTGACTGATCCATTACAGAGGTAAACCACGTCAAACCTTTTAGAAATAAATAATAGACCTAAATAATAGACCTAATGGAAAAGATCGAATCTGCAATCAGTAGTCAGAACGAATACCAGAAATAAGATTAGACACATAATGTGAAACTTTGATACCGGACAGAGTCATGGGATTACGGAACAGTAGCATGAATGCCCTCTGGCAACTGTTGTTAAACAAATGGCTCCCGTCTCGCAGGAAAATAGGGACTGGGACTTCTTACTGAAGAGTCGAGCCCAATACGGTCTTACAGTCGTTGGTCCAAACTATAAAAAAATTCTCGCGGCACGAATCAAGTCACATAGAAATGAGAAATTCTACTGATTGCTCCATTACAGAGGTAAACCACGTCAAACCTGTTAGAAATAAATAATAGACCTAAATAATAGACCTAATCAGGTGTAAATGGAAAAGACTGAAGGACTTTTCTAAGAACACGGAATTCCTTAAAGCTAAGGGAGACAAATACCAATATAAGTTTGTTTCTAATTATATTTCCTTTCTTGAGCGCACAGGTCGCAGAGGAATGATTCTTTTAACGTACCCTAAACTATTCTGATACGCGCTCCTGTTTCGAATTTTCTTTTATTTCTACACGTTGCAAAACGCTTTTCTTTCATTGTTGTCTTCATTTTGGGAAAAAGAAAAAAAAAAATAAGTAGTGGCTAAGTCCGGTGAATACTGTCGCTAAGGTATGAGTACTATTTCTGGCCAAATATTAAAACAGAAGCGTTGATGAGTGAGTTGATGCCTTACATGGTGCACAATCGATGATTCAGTTTTCCACAACTCTATGGGTTTCTGACGAATTGCGTCGCCCGAACAGCACAGAACTTCAAGGCAGTATTCCTTATTGACTCCAATACTTTCATTGTTTGCCGACGTGAGGACGAGCCCAACTTAAACCGTTTATATTACAATTAAACTTGTGTTCTGCTCAATAGTATACTCATAGTCAACATTTAAATGTTGGTATGATAAAATTTAATATACGTAACTAACAAATTTGAAAATAAAGGTTATTTTTTAATCAGACCTCGTAGATCAATTTAATTGGTAAAAAATTGGTATATCGTACACTCAGCGGATTGAGAACATCCTCGAAGAATCTCCTATTATGCGTTCACGTTTTGACATAGCTTTAATTTCTAGCCACATAGCTTTAATTTGATATTTACGATTAAAGATTTTATACACTACATGATATCATTTTATACCCTCTTCATATCATGAAGGGTATAAAATTAGCGTTCTTATTTGTTGATTTAAATTTGTTTTCTATCGGATATCCGAAAACGAATACAAATAAAATTGTAGATCCATTGATTACATAAATGGGTTAGTATGTCTTCAAAAAACCTATATAGGTTTCAAAAATCCAAATTACAACAGATTTCATATATATTGCTAAAATATTTAAATTCAAGATTTGAGGGAGTATTTTTTAGAGAAAAAATATTGAAATTTTTGTATTCGAGGACTTCACAATTCTATTTTACCGGCAAAATTTATTTCGCATCAAATTAATAAAATATATATTTTTTACATTTTCAGATACATATTATAAATAGTGATAATCCCCCGAATTTTCAACATGAAGAGTTTCATTTGTGTAGCTGTTTTTTTGGCCCTAGTTGCTGTGTCCAGTGCCACCACTGTTAAAAACTGTGCTAAAAGTAAGTCAACGAAGCAGTTCCCCATTAAAAAATATTTCTAATTTCATATCTTCTCTTTTCAGCCAAGGCACGCCTATTGGAGAATGGCGATGTTACCATTTCAAATTGTCCCAAATCAAAGTGTACCCTGAAACGGAACACAGAACCCGAAATTGAAATTAAAATCATACCCAATCGTGATTTCAAAGAATTAAATTCGGACATTCAAGGTATTCTTTTGGATGTGCCGTTGCCCTTCCCCGGTTATTATGGTACCAGTGCTTGTCCTCACATCTACGATGCAGAGGGTAAAAATCAAGTAGGATGCCCCCTGAAGGCTGGTGAAACATATATCTACAAGAACAGCTTTAAAATTCTGCCCATTTATCCAACTGTCAGTCTGACAATTCACTGGGGTTTGGGTGACAAGGAGGGTGATGCTGTTTGCTTTGAAATACCAGCAAAAATTAAAGCTTAAAGATGTGTTACCGGGACAGAGAGAGAGAGTTAATTGTTAAGTTTTTAATTTTAAGTAGTAGTTATAGATCTCAAATTGAAAAGTTTATTTTTGGTATTGTATTTTACACTAAAAATCCTGATTGCTGAACTGAAAGCTCTTTTGAATATTCCATATTGGAGACTTAACGATTGATCATTTTTATTGCCGTAAATTGTCTGAGCAATTAATTAAATGGGTAATGCTGACAGAATTTGTCACAGAAATTACAATTTTAAAACCATTGATGGCATTCCCTCACGTAATATTTTTGTAAATTTACCACCCAATCGATAAGAAAAACCGTTAATATTATTTCCTAACAACACAACCAACGAATTTTTCAGTAATATATATTGAAATAAACTTCCATGTAAGCTTTATATTATTTTTATATATAAAATTGTGTTGTTTTTATTTCATTTGAAATTAATTTTCAGGTTATATATTTTTGGTAAAATCCATAGATGCAAATATTTTGATGTACCAAGTTTACGTTAGATCCGGGACGCATAAATATTGAAGACAAATGTTTCATATTTTTAATGCTAGAATCTTAAAAAATTGATTGAAAATCAATATAGGTGTATTGTGTATGGAAAGAAACAGTTACGACAATTCCTATTACAAGTGTACGAAAATCACTAAATGATATATATTGTGTACTATTTCTAAAGAAAATGAATTTCAGAAATCATCTATCAAGATTACATATCGTTCGGCTGATACCAAGCAATTTTTACTGATTGTTAAGCATGAAACGTGTGGCGCCGAAGATTGTTCCAAATCGCTCAGGACCTCAAAAAGGTCATAACGAATTATGGGTGTATGATTATAACTAAAATAACTATAGCCCAATAAACTCAATGGTAACTTCCAGAAGAAATCATGACCGGAAAAGCACGTCGAGTTCGGTTAAATGTAGAACATTTTTCTTACAGGAACTTGGACTGTTGAAAAACAAGGATTCTGGATTACATGACATATTATGCAAATACGGATACTCGACCGAGAAGGAGGGAATGGCAGCGAATGATGGGGAAAGAAAAAAAGAAATCCCTATTGAGTCGGAGATGTATGTGGATCAAAACTAAAGCAACCCCTAAACTAAATGAAAAAAACTTTTACAATTAATATTTCGTTGCATATCCTTTATTCAGCAGGACATTCGCACATCTGCTATACATAAAGGTATACAATTATTAAGTATTACAGGCGAAATTACTTCCCAGGATATTTTTCCCCGGCTTCAAGTAAATCTCCTTTGCTTTCGGCATTTTTTCGGTTTATTTTAGAATTGATGATATCCAACAGATCCTGAGCTTGGTTAGCTTGTACAGACTTCAAGTGGGTATAAAATATTACATTAATAGATCAATTGTTTCTAGGCTAAATAACAAGTTTTTCCAGACTGTTCGCAAATCTCCAATTCATATTCGAGAAATGCCGTATGAAATCTCGCGACGTAAAAAGTTATCAATTAAAAGGACAATATAAAATGATGATTACACTGTATCCTTTAGTTAAATTCGAGGTCGCTTACATTAAAAAAAATAATCCGCACAAAAGTTTTAGAGGGCGAGTTACTCAGTCGATGATCAGAAAAAAACATGTTATTAAAAAAAGACCTGAATTCATCTACGTCCAGTGTCCCAAATGAAGGAGTGTCCCAAAATGAAGGATGTTTCTGTTTTTTGACGAATTTAATTTAATTTAAAGGATTTATATGGTATAAGACGTATTCGTAGAAAAAAGGACAACTGTTAAATCCTATTGCAACAGCAAAACAATTCTTAGAATTGGTAGAAGTATGGATCGTTGGATCGTTTCAACCTCTTATATGGTCCTTCCATTGAGATACCGACCAAAACCATATGCTAAAAGTGGTTAAAGAGTTATTTCTTCATAAAATTCGATTGAAGTCTGTACTTTAAATTAGGAAGTATAGTATTATTTCATGTTGCATTTGCAACATAACAAAATTGCATAACTTTATTTTCCTAAAAAAACTTATTACTTAAAGAATGTATTGAAGTGGTGCTTAGGTTTTTGCCGACACTGTCATACGAATCAATTCCAAGATAAATTGGATAAAGTGCTGGAGACTGATCGGAGAGAGAGAGAGAGGCTACAGCAATACTACTATATAAGCCTAAAAATGGAAATATAGAAAAAAACTAGCGGATACAATAGTAAACAAAGTTGTCCTCTTCGAGAAAGAACATGAAAAAATTCGGCCAAACACCATGTCTACTCGAAATTATGGAACGAACAGTCGACACCATGCAGCCTAAACGACATAATAGGAATAAAATAGAGAAAGGACCACGCAGGGAGGGATCTGAACCATTTTGTTATTCTGACGACGTTATAATAATTGTATGGGGAAAAATCTAAACTTACTATACAAGAAGGCTTAAACGGCGTAAAACATCACCTTTAATTGGGCGAGGTCGAGGGTCTTAATGTACATCCGACAAAAGGGCAGTATGAGATACTCATATAAAATAAAATAAATTTGCAATAGTTGTATTATCCAGACATTTTAAATGGAAATATATACAAAAAGTCGATACCGGATATCGATCACACATAAATTTAGTACAAATTAAATTCGGATCCTCAATCAACAAATTTTGAGTCAGACCGAATACCTGAAACAAGAGTTGTCACATCTTATAAAACTATGATACCGCATAGAGACTCATTGGCTAGCGTAACACAAGCTCAAATATCCTCTTGTAGCAGGAAAGAAGGGACTAGGAATTTTTATTCAAGAACAGGGGGCTGAGATTTCACTTCGCCTACCAGATAACAGTACTATTTTACGGGCGGAGCTTCAAGCGAAGTGTCTAAACTGATTAATATTAAGACAGCGGGAAGACGAAAATAAGGATACGTCTGACCATTTCTTAATTCCCCAATTCCTGGGGAATGCTACAATTCCTACAAGGATACCAATCCCAATATCTCTATAACGCACACCAGATCTTTCACATTTTTCAACATAATCTAATATGCGATCAAAAGAAGTAAAATACTACTACAAACTGCATACTTTCAGGTTCGAAAAGGGGGACAGGATATTGAACATACCGAAATGCTTAATGTAACAAAAATTGTATGTAAGAGGAATATACCAAAACGAGGACGGATATTAATAATTTTTAGTACATATTATTTCGTGATCCAATAGCATGGGACTGGAATCCGACATCTGTCAAACTAAGTTGTTAAACCAAGCTTTCTTCAGTTAAATGACTGCCATTGACGGAAAATGATAACACATAAACATTATGACAAACTAATAAAAAAATTATGATTTTGCTGTAGCCACATATCGTTCTTTAAGAGGAGATTATGGTTTACTTAATAGTCTAACTACTTGTATGTTAATAAACAAAATTGCTCTATTTGGAACTTAGAGAATGCTCAAGTAATGGAAGTGAGGCAATTACATGCAGAAAAAGCTATGTCATCGAAAACAAGGAACGACCTTAGCTGATTTTTTGCCTGCTATTTAAGTATACAACTTAGAGAATGGTTTCAATAAGACAGTGTCTTATCCTACACAGCAAATATACTTTAATGGCTTAATGTTAAATGATCTGAAATGCTAAGTGTCTTATAAAGAAACAGAAGGAATATTGACATCGATAGTGTCAATAATTGACAAATATAAGAAATTATTGTGCGTGGTTTGCGATGGTTGTATAGAAAATAACGCCTGTTTTTACTTTGATATTCTCAGTGCAGCTAAATACAAAATTTAGGGAGGGAAAAATACAAATATTCTGAGCTGTTATTTTAAATGTGCATTTATGAATTGTACCCTTAAATATTTGAAAAGGGTATCTGAGAAAAATTACAAAATAGCTAAATCAAAAATCCTGTACCATGAAAATAAGTATGTTATATGTGTTTATGTACGTTTACTTTTGAAACCTCGAAATTGATAACCAGGTATAATTAATAAATATTATAAGGTCAAACATTCATCTTCATAAAATCAAAACCGATGTTATGATTTATTTTGATAAGGGAACCCCACCCATTCTCGATTTTATTTTTCAAGATTTTCAATGGACTGGTAAATCAATACCAATGCTTATTAAGGTTTGTAACTTTGCACATATATATTTGAAGATTTAAAAAGGAAGAAAAGTAGTTTACAATTTTTTTTTTTTTTTTGTTATGGTTTTGTTGTTGTTTTTTGTAATTAAAGAAAAGTCCTTATTTTTGATGGCGGGCATGATAACTCCTCACTGGAACATCGAAATCCGAAATCCGAAAAAGAGTACATGTCTGGCTCTCGTATGAACTAGGATTATTGACTTCGCTCTAAAATTAACAAAATGGCGGACTTTTGAAAAAATATTTTTGGAAAATCGCCGATTTTTGACCAAAAACCAAGTTAAAAAATAAGGAAGATCTTCACCGATTGGCATTATACTAGTTAGTAAGATAGATATACACTCACAGAGAAACGTGTAAAGATTTGGAATCGATTGGGTTATTCGTTTTTGAGTTATCATGCCCGCCATTCGAAAAAGAGAAAAACGTGTTAAAAGTTTGAGAAGCCCTTTAGCCGTTACTTGATCCTGACACAATAAATCAATCTATAAATATATCTTGAGATTTTCACTTGAAATTTTGTAGGCACCTTCTTGAGTTGGTGTAGGTTCGAATTAAATCAAACAAATTTTTGAGCCCCACATTAAGGAGGTCTCCTTAATGATATTATTTAATGTAACATTTTATATTTTATTTCCTTGACTATTCTGTGCATTGAAAGTCTTTTATTTATTTTCGATATTTCTTTGAGAGTATTTTCTTTTTATTTCACATATCAACCTTTGTTTGAAAATGAAAAACTAACTATTTTTTATTTTTGCCTTCTTTTTGGATGGGTTTGCCATGTCACAAATATTAATATCTCCAGCCTTGGACATTAATAAATGTGACAAGATTTTCTTTTAAGATTTATTTATGAATTCATAATACGTTTTGTTCCTTAAATGATATGTTATTAAAAAAATGAAAAACAAATCTTTTATTTAAAATCAAAAAAAATATTTAAGAAATACATGGGCTGATGTATATCTAGATTTTTTTACATACAAATATATTTTTTTATATAATAATTTACGTGTATAGTTGTAGTAAGTGTTTATCATTTAAATATTATAATTATTTATAACATGCAAATATTTGTTTTTCTTCTTGATTTTTTTTTTTTTTTTTGTTACATTTTTTAACGATTGCTGACATTTTTTTACATTGAAATTGTGGAGTCGTTTTATATTACAAAAAAATAGGCGATAAATGTTCTTTTGTTTTTGTATTTTAGGGGAAATATCTTGATGAGTCTTTTTTTCACAAAACTTGTTAATTTATATTTTTTGGTTTAATTATATAAATTACATTTTATATATAATCATCATCATTGTTATTGTGTCCGGTTTGTTCCCTTTCCAAGTCATTAAGCCAATTATCGTTTGCTATTTGAAAATGTCGAAAATTGTAAATGGGTAGACGGCGCCATCTATAATTTACATTGTTGACATCTGCATTATTTTTTGTATTCCTTGAGTTTAGGTCATTTGGAAATTGTTCGGCCATTTTTTGTTTTCCATTTTCTGATAATCTCTTCAGTAGTAAATTTTCCAATTTTAATATTTTCTCATTGTTGACTTCATTATTGAAATCCGTTGAGGTTTTAGATGTGTCCAGATTTTTGAGAGCCCCAGAATCATAAGTGGATTTCACATTATCCTCTGTACTGTCATAGGGCTAAGGGAGGAGAAATGTAAAAATTTATAAAAATACTTTTTTAAACCCATGATCAGTCCTCACCTCCTTTATGGCATTCAAATCTGCAAAATCAACTTCGTTGACCAGTTTTCTGTCAACATGTTGTAATTTTGTATTTCCTGAACGTTTGCCGTGTGCTAAATATAAAAAAAATGTTGTTTATGAGCCGATTATGAACGTGATCCTGTTTCATACTTACCACCCCAGCAAGAGTGTCCATATTCCAAACATGATCCTATTTTGAAAAATTAAAAATATTTTCAATATATTATTTTGCTTATAAACTTTTTTTGAATCCCCAACATGTTGCATCAAATTTGTTTAAGCTTTTTGCATTAACAAATTTAATTGAATTTGCAAAAAAAAAATTCTAAAGTTTAATGTAGATGGCGCTAAGTTGGATTTTTTTAAGAATATTTTTTTTTTTTCAAGGATCGACACAAGGCGTAGATTTTATAAAGAATATTTTTTCAAGGACCAACCAAGGCGTGGATTTTTTAAAGAATATTTTTTCAAGGACCAACCAAGGCGTGGATTTTTTTTAAAGAAAAATTTTTGGCGAAGGCCAGCAAGGCGTGGATTTTTTTAAAGAAAAATTTTTGGCGAAGGCCAGCAAGGCGTGGATTTTTTTAAAGAAAAATTTTTGGCGAAGGCCAGCAAGGCGTGGATTTTTTTAAAGAAAAATTTTTGGCGAAGGCCAGCAAGGCGTGGATTTTTTTAAAGAAAAATTTTTGGCGAAGGCCAGGATATTTTTTGTCAAAGGCCAGCAAGACGTGGATTTTTTTTAAAGAATATTTTTTGTCAAAGGCCAGCAAGGCGTGGATTTTTTTACAGAATATTTTTGGTCAAAAACCAGCAAGGCGTGGATTTTTTAAAGAATATTTTTTCAAGGACCAACCAAGGCGTGGATTTTTTTTAAAGAAAAATTTTTGGCGAAGGCCAGCAAGTCGTGGATTTTTTTAAAGAAAAATTTTTGGCGAAGGCCAGGATATTTTTTGTCAAAGGCCAGCAAGACGTGGATTTTTTTTAAAGAATATTTTTTGTCAAAGGCCAGAAGGCGTGGATTTTTTTACAGAATATTTTTGGTCAAAAACCAGCAAGGCGTGGATTTTTTTAAAGATTATATTTTGTCAAAGCCCAGCAAGGCGTGGATTTTTTTAAAGAATATTTTTGGTCAAAGGCCAGCAAGGCGTGGATTTTTTTAAAGAATATTTTTGGTCAAAGGCCTGCAAGGCGTGGATTTTTTTAAAGAATATTTTTGGTCAAGGGCCAGCATGGCGTGGATTTTTTAAAGAAAATTTTTTGGCGAAGGCCAACAAGGAGTGAATTTTTTTAAGGAATATTTTTTGTCAAAGGCCAGCAAGGCGTGGATTTTTTTAAAGAATATTTTTGGTCAAAGGCCAGCAAGGCGTGGATTTTTTTAAAGAATATTTTTGGTCAAAGGCCAGCAAGGCGTGGATTTTTTTAAAGAATAGTTTTGGTCAAAGGCCAGCAAGGCGTGGATTTTTTTTAAAGAATATTTTTTGTCAAATGCCAGCAAGGCGTGGATTTTTTTAAAGAATATTTTTGGTCAAATGCTAGCAAGGCGTGGATTTTTTTTTAAAGAATATTTTTGGTCAAATGCTAGCAAGGCGTGGATTTTTTTTTAAAGAATATTTTTTGTCAAAAGCCAGCAAGGCGTGGATTTTTTTAAAGAATATTTTTTGTCAAAGGGCAGCAAGGCGTGGATTTTTTTAAAGAGTATTTTTTGTCAAAGGCCAGCAAAGCGTGGATTTCTTTAAAGATTATATTTTGTCAAAGGCCAGCAAAGCGTGGATTTCTTTAAAGATTATATTTTGTCAAAGGCCAGCAAGGCGTGGATTTTTTTAAAGATTATATTTTGTCAAAGGCCAGCAAGGCGTGGATTTTTTAAAGAATATTTTTGGTCAAAGGCCAGCAAGGCGTGGATTTTTTAAAGAATATTTTTGGTCAAAGGCCAGCAAGGCGTGGATTTTTTTAAAGAATATTTTTGGTCTAGGGCCAGCATGGCGTGGATTTTTTTAAAGATTATATTTTGTCAAAGGCCAGCAAGGCGTGGATTTTTTAAAGAATATTTTTGGTCAAAGGCCAGCAAGGCGTGGATTTTTTTAAAGAATATTTTTGGTCTAGGGCCAGCATCGCGTGGATTTTTTTAAAGATTATATTTTGTCAAAGGCCAGCAAGGCGTGGATTTTTTAAAGAATATTTTTTCAAAGACCAAACAAGGCGTGGATTTTTTAAAGAATATTTTTTCAAGGGCCAGCAAGGCGTGGATTTATGTAAAGAATATTTTTGGTCAAAGACCAGCAAGGCGTGGATTTATGTAAAGAACATTTTTGGTCAAAGGCCAGCAAGACGTGGATTTTTTAAAGAATATTTTTGGTCAAAGGCCAGCAAGACGTGGATTTTTTAAAGAATATTTTTGGTCAAAGGCCAGCAAGACGTGGATTTTTTAAAGAATATTTTTGGTCAAAGGCCAGCAAGTCGTGATTTTTTTAAAGAATATTTTTGGTCAAAGACCAGCAAGGCGTGGATTTTTTTAAAGAATATTTTTTGTCAAAGGCCAGCAAGACGTGGATTTTTTTAAAGAATATTTTTTGTCAAAGCCCAGCAAATCGTGTATTTATACCCTTCACCACACTGTGGTACAGGGTATTATGCATTTGTGCACATGTTTGTAACAGGCAAAAGGAAACGAGATAGACACATGGTTCCTTTTGAGAATATGCATAAAATCACTTTCTGAGTCGATTTATGCATGTCCGTTTGTCCGTACGTCTGTCTGTCCGTCCATGTATTTTTGTTAACAAAGTACAGGTCGCATTTGTGATCCGATTTGGATGAAATTTGGCACAGTTCACTTTTTTGGCCCATGGACGAACCCTATGGAAATTGGGAAAAATCGGTTCAGATTTAGATATAGCTCCCATATATATATTTTCGTCCGAATTTAGGTAAATAGTGCACCAAAGTCCCTATATATCCATCGATTTGCACGACATTTGGCATAACGTACTGAATTAAGTCTAGAAAGGTGTGTGTAAAATTTCGTGAAAATCGGTTCAGATTTAGATATAGCTCCTATATATGTTTTCGTCCGATTTTATGTAAATGGTGCACCAAATTCCCTATATATCCTTACATTTGCACGAAATTTGTATTTATAAGAAAATGAAGAATTGAAAATGTGGCCGAATGCAAAACAAAAACATACTGAAATAAGTGTAACCTAACATGTGACAAGTTTCGATGAAATTGGTTAAGGTTTCGATATTTTGCTTTAAATTTAATTACACGATTTTGTTCCTTTGAAAGAAGAAACTCTATATCTTACAAAATTTAGTATAGGTTGCAGAATGAGATGTTTAATTTTATGTTAATTGTCCTTCAAAAATGCGACGTCTGTTAGGATTCCATCTGTTGGATATACCTAAAGTGGTGAAGGGTATCATGTAGTCGGCCCCGTCCGACTTTACTACTTTCCTTACTGGTTTTCTTTAAAGAATATTTTTAGTCAAAATTTCGATTTTTGTTTGTTTGTTTTCTGAAAATTTCTCAATAAATTCTCCTTTACCACAAATAACCATAGGCTATGGCGGGAAAGTTTCTCCATGTATTCCCACAGAGCATTTATGTACTTTCTCCGAACTTTTCCAATAAACTAAGAGCACATAAATAATAATTTATGAAAACTTTAAGACAGCAGCGTTACATGTTATAAACAACCACCTGTGGAGTGTTTGAGTCGCGATAGGTCAGACTATGTTAACTGTTAAAAAAATACACCATGGTGTTAACAGCTTAATGTGAACATTGCTTTTCTTAAACCAGCTTCGTTTTATATTGGTGTTTGAATTCTTTATTGAGAAAACTTTTTTGTGTTACAATTTGTTTCAATAAAAATGTAGATTTTCTATTGTCGTAAATTATCAACTTTCTATATCAAACACAGCTTAAAAGTTTTTACATAAAAAAGTATCTAAGATAGCAATTCATCATAGAGATTCTTTCGCAAGAACTGAAAGTATGCAAATTCATCATTGCAGTATTTATGTGATTTTAAACATGTATAATCTTTTGCTGTTTACACCATGAAACTAATCCCAATTAAATATTTTGCGCGGAAACAACATAAATATGGAACGCGAAAAGAAAAATGTTCATAACTAACCTTAGACAAAAACACAGTAACTACCACAAAATGAATGTTAATGCAGTACCATAGAGCCGGTAACAAATCTTAATAATTGTAGTGGCGGTAGCATGGTAGAAGTTTATTTTTGTCCTTTTCACTGAAGGCGAAATATATGCAAAGACTGGAAGCAACAGCGTTAGCAACCTAAATAAATACAATCACAATCAAAAAAGAAGGGGGAAGACATATGCGATGTCCTTGGTAAGACCCTGGTTCATCCATTGTGACAATATGTTCTCGTGTACCGCAGCTATACAAGCATTGTTCTTGTCACTAAAGATGTGTGCCAGTGTGTGAGTGAGAGAGAGCGAGCGGGCGTTAGGATGAGTAGTATAGAATATTATGAATAGTTGTTACACGGGTCATTTCATGCAAATTGTAATAAATACAGTCGGTTTTAAAGGAAGGATACGTCTTATTATGGATTACCAATGTCCATAATTCACTAAATTTGCCCACAGAAAAAAATATGTTAAGAATTGAAAAAATAGCGCGGGCCCGACTATATATACCACGTTAGGTATACGCAGGAGGTGACTTAAGAATTTAAGCCAACAAGGCGTGGATTTGTCAAAGAATATTTCCTTTAAAGACCAACAGAGCGTGGATGTTTTAATTTAAAAAATATTTTATTTCAACCAGGCATCGAATTTTTAATGTAAATTTTTTCAGGGGCCTTTTAAGAATTCAATTCGGACATAACAACAACGAAATTTAAATGTGTATCGGTATAGTCTGAGTTAGCATATCCCATTATTAACCTAACATGTATATGATAGTGTCATCTTGAAGGCTTGTTTTTGGAATCTCATCTCTCACACACACATTCAACTGAACCAATTGAAAATCCATTGACACACACACAAAGACAAGTGCGTGGGAATAGAAGTTTTTACGCTCTGCCCTTGCCTGACTTAGAACATAGTAAGTGAAACGAAGAAAAATACACTTTTAAGTTTTGGTGTAGTTTTTCCACTGTTACATCATAATCACTAATGTCCCTTTCCTTTTCGGAGCACTGTAATTCATTCAAAATCCGTTCTACAAAAATACAAAACGAATTTCTATGAAGCAGCAGAAAAAAAACACACGCTGCTCAAAAGTCTCAGGTGAGTGAATATTCACATGCGTTAATCATGTGTTGTATTTGAAAGGACATAGCAACACCATCATCACTGAAATAGAATAACCAAAACAAGCACACGGAAAGGAAAGGATAACAAAAGAAGGGATGAAGATGATGATGCCTAAAAGAAATATGTTTCCTTGCACGCAAATAACACTTTGCGACATTCCATATACGAAAGTCATATTTCATATCATAAATATTTGTTGAAAATTTTTTGACCGTGGTTGTTATTTGTTTAAAGCCTAAAGCCAAAAATACGAAGGACAAGAAGATACCCCACCATAATAAAGAAACAATTTTCCCAAGACATAAGGAACGAAAATGTGTCGTGAAACATTCAACAGGCAATTTATTGGCTTTTTTTGGTTTGATAATGTTTGTTAAGAGTTGAAGTCTCTTAAAGCAGGACATTAACTTGTCTATGCTTATCTGTTGGCATTCGGACCAATCTAGATGCGGTTGATGATGATGTATATGTTTATCAAACCAAAAGTGTGTATGTAATCCTATGCCATGGTAAGAGTTTGTATTAAAATCTTTATGGCTTAAATCATTACGTCAACTGGTTGCTGGTCGAAGTGTCTCGCCATCGATTAGTACATTTGAGATTAGCCTGTTATGGTGAAATGAATGATTATTGCATCCCTGTCATCGTATAAAACTCATTAAAATTCGTTGTTTTTTAGCTGACCCCTATCATTAAAATAATGGAAAGGCGACCATTAAACGCGTGTCAAGAGGATATGCCCACTTACACATGTAAATACATTAAAGGAATTATTACCCCATCGCTCGTCCGCATGTAAGTGGTGAAGTAACGCCTCCGTGTTTTCGATATTTATAAAGTTTTAAAGTAATAATAGAAACGGCTGAAGCTATTATATTACAATTTTGAACTTGGACCTATATTGAGGTACCAGATAAAGAGGAGATATAAGAAATTCCAACTGGAAGTGCAGGGAATGTACTAAGGATCACCCACATTTAGTGTTATTTGGTACGAATATAACTGAATTTTTGAAATTGGTTAATAGGGTCATGGTTAATTTTAAAGATTGTAATAAGGAGTCTGTTTTACTAATACCTATTACAATTATTGAAAAATTACTAAATTTAGTTTAATAGGTAATGAGTTTATAGCTAGAATGTGAATGTTGTGAACCATACCAAAATTAGTACATTTAGTACTTGGTGAACGAATGGAAATTGAATTTTGAAATTTGAGAGCTAATAGCTATTGATGTGGTAGTGGATGAATTTCGAAGATGATTTGGGATATTTGTGCAGAAACAATCAAAAATAGCCTAAATTGTGAGATGTCTGAATGAATAGAACTTTGTTAAGAAGGTCAGCGTGAAGGTTGTGTTTGGATTCAAATGGGTTATTCAATTCGCTTAAAATTAAATTTACAAGTTTATAAAATATTGGCCCTTTGTGGAGGAGATATCAGAAGGAGAGTATCGGTCCTCTCCTTTTGATATCTCCTGGTCCCACCATTGGACTTTTTCTAGGCTTGGGTTCGCCTAATATTGAATTTATATACATTGCAAAATTTGACCGATTATGGGGAAGGTATCAAAAGGATTGGACTGATCCCATCTTCAAACTGATCTAGGCTTGTTATGAACTGACATCTGTAAATCGACTGCAAATGGTTTGAAAGGGATTTGGTCCAAAGAAACATAAGGTTGCAACCAATATTTCCATGAGGCAAATTTTTGTCGAGGAGAAAACGGGAGCGAGAGCAAATCGAGATTTATAGGAGTCATAATGAACTCCGGAAATTTTACCAACGAGTAAAACGCCAAACAGAAGGTTTAGGTGCAGGCAATCTTCCTGCAGAGAGATCTTATTTTTTATTAAATTTCTTTGCACTTTCTTTAACGAGATCATGACTTTTGGGGGTAGGAGTTCAAGAAATATGGAATGTATGTTAGTAGAAGAAATGCCATAGGATGTTTGTATCCCGAGAGCATTCCCAATAGCTTATTGTTGGTACTTCAAAATACCTAAAGTCAGACTCTAATAAGAAGTTTAACAAATCATGAACTTACATTGAAAATTTTCTATCAATGTTGTTTATTATTCGAAACACGGGTTACCCAATAAAAGGCTTTTATGTTAGAAAATGGCATAGGACCTTTAAAATACTTAAAATGGGGCGAGACCTTTATATGGGAGACACTTCAAAACATACACCTACATTGCGGGGATGTATGTTATGCTCTGAAAACCCGAAATGGGTTTCAGAACAATAATCAAGATTGATAAAATGTGTGTGAAATTTTAAAATCTCAATCTTAAATATTTCGATATGTATAGTGATTTCAATAGACTCGGATCAAAACCAACTCACACATGGAAGCTCACCGCAATCATGGGACTTAGCCCCTGCTGACTGCTTCCTCTTCCCAACACTGAAGACATCGTATGTCAATAAGGAATATTCCTTTTGATCGAAACAAAGTAAATTCACATCGACGTTTGTTTTGATCAAAAGCCAAACCGTTATCATTTCTCAACCACCGTATTCACCGGACTTGATCTCCATTGACTTTTTCCTCTTCCTAAAACTGAAGATACCATTGAAAGGAAATCTTTTACAGCAAAAACCAAAAAACGCGAATTTCAGTGTTTCGAGTATTGGAAAAAACGCTGGGATAAGAGAGAGGATTACATTAAAGGGGACAGGATAGCTCTTACAAACGCTTAATTTATTGATCAGACCTCGACATAACTTTTTTAATAATAGTATGTAATGTAATAGTAATTTTTAAATAACTATAGTCATGAACAGAATTTGTGCAAAATTTTCCCTTTGTGTGACGGTAAGACTCAAATTTCTTTCTGATCAAGAATATATGCTCACGAAGTCTCCGACGAATAATATAATCGTTCTATTAAAAACTTTTAACGATATTCTTTAATTGATTATTTCATGGAAATAGAGAGACCCATGTTTTATAAAACCATACGTTATTTTTTTAATATTTAAATAAAATCTATGATAACCTCATATCATCACAACCTTTTGATAAATTCCGATGTATAGCAAATTAATAATCTATTACCATCAAATGCATGTTCAGACAAGCAATTAGCAATAAATAGTTTCATTATCTAATCACAAATGGTAGTAATAAGTAATTCAAAAAAATATTCAACAATTTGATTAGAAACAACATTTATATTACCAGGATCAAACTTCAACAACTGTTCTCCAACGAACATGCTGTTAACATTGTTGTGAACATGTCCGTTCTTTTTTACACTACCAAATCAATGTGAGATAACAATTTAATGCAATGAATAAAACTAATCAAACTATGTTACGATGATAAGCAAACATCCATCAAGGGTTGGCAAGCAGACAAACAACACCCTCACCCATCAGCGACAATTGCAATGGGTGGCTAATAAAAAACAACTGGTCTATAATTACTCGTTCCATTGAAGTGCTCTGCCTATCTCCTCTCCTGGAATGCATTCCAGTGACTCACAGTGTAAAGGATGGTGTTTCTATGAACTTCAACCTACATACCGACATACGAGTATCTGTCTATCTATCATTTAATTGCCATCGTAAATTAATCCCCAAATGAAAACCGCCAAACAATTGAAAAAATAACGCACAAAAATTGCCCGTCCAACATCTGACGTATTTACATACGTATACTTACATCGTATGTATGTATTTGCATTGTTTACCAAATACTCGTATCTGGCATGAGAAAATTGCAAGATGTCTCAAAACGAAAATTTCCCCCAGAACAAAGCAAATTAAAGGTGTTAAGCGTAAACGAATTGTTTTCGCTTGTTGTCCTATTTGTCGTGACCACAGATAACACCAAAAAATTGGGGACCATCAAAAAATGAAGTGACGCTAATTTGATGGCGTAATTGTATTTTGGGGGATATTTTTTTCCTGTTATCTGCATATTGTTGTGGTACTCAGTGTTATGACTCTTCCAAGTCTGCCATGTTTCTTTTTTATCTGACATTTTTGAGGTATATATGCCATAACTACGATAAATGTATTAGTTGAATGGACTATTATATATGAGAAATTAAAAACGCCAATTTTCAGAGAAGAAGTCTTAAAAAAATCGTTAATTCGGTAGGGAACTTTATATGAGTTCACTCAGAAAATTAAAAATCAAATTACAGACCCTCAGTTTTGGATGGCGGTTTTGCAAACAGATGGACCCATATTAAAAATTGTCTACAAAGATTTTTCAGTCAATTAACTAACTAGAACTAACTAGAACCTTGAATGTTATATTACAGCACATTTTCAATCTTTTGAGAAAAAATTGTTACTATCAGAAAACACAGGATGTCAAATTACACTTCATTGCATTTTAAATATGCCCTTTGGGCAAACAAACTTATTTATATTGGGCTAGATTAGTATATGGAACAAAATATGGACCTATTTTGAAAAAGTTATTCCGAATTCGAACTCTATCTCGTTTCTGAAAACAGATGAGCCTATCTTTCCCGACATACACTTGCATTCTGGCCAGGAATATATATATATATATATATGTACTTTATGATATCTCTGGGGGATATTTCCAGAAGTTGGCAATCTACATCATGGTGCAGGGTACATACGGAGTGTCTGAACTTTTGGTAGCTCAAAACAGGCTTGTGGCGACGGCTACAAAGAAATTTTAAAAAGTGTTATCGCGGTGCTTCCAATATTTTAACAAAAGTTGTTCATAGACTAAGCATTCAAAGCTAATGTATATCTCTTTCGTGGACAAAACTGATAATATGGCGAGTGTTCCACTTGAGAATCGATGGACGATCAATTCTGAGCTGTACACAAATATTACGAAGTGTTTTGGAGTTGTATAATTAGTAAACATTCCAAAACTATATTTCAAAACCAGCAAAACAGCCAATCAGAAGTAGGCATTGCTGTTTATCATTTGGTCTGTTCCAGTGCTTTTTTTAATAGTAAAGCTAGTAAAAAGGAAACATTTCAACATCGCTCTCAGAGAACAAAAAAATTTTAAAAGTTCGGGAACGCAAATCTACTCCAAAAATGATGAGCCTTTCCTTTTTGGACTTTCTCACGGTATTTTTTTTTTTCAAGTCTGAGTCTTTAAAATGTAACTTTAACAGTATTGCAAGGGTACGGGGAAGCATGGAGGATGGTCAGTAATGGTATTGGGCTGTATTCGTTTTATGGCTGTACTGATTTCTCGTAAAGTATCGATCAAACAATTTCAGATTTATGCTCGTTGGAAGGGTGAAATTTCGCAGTAAAAATAATTTGGTTTCGTAACATCGACCAGGAGCTAAAATTTACCGTACAACTGTTTTAAACCATTTACAATTGACCAAAAACGGATAGAATTGGCCAGCAGGAGAGGTGTCGTGTTCTATCAGGACAACGATAGGCCACACACATCTACAGTGACTCGACAGAAACTTTGGGAGCTTTGTTGGGACGTTTTAATGCATCCGCCATACAGTCCGGACTTGGCACCAAATATTTGGCCCAAATCGGACATTCCCATGCATGTTAGTCCTATAGTTCATATAAAAATAATGGATTTCTTCTTCCCCACCATATATTTATTTATGCTTATTTTTAAGAAAAAAATTAAAAGTTGCTTTAGTTTTGACCATGCAAAAATTGTGTCAATTGAGATTTCCATAGAATATTTATTATTTTAAAATAAACTTTGAGTTTATATCTTTTTTTTTTTTTTTTTTTTGCAATTTCAGTTGCTTATGTTTTGGCCACCAGTGTAGGTCCACGTTCTGAATTAACGCCAATAAACGCTACCGTCTGTGACATATTTTAATTCGTGTTGTTTTCTTGTTTATAAATTCGGGATATACGGAACGGAATTTTTATTCTTAATTTTTCCAAATGTTATCAAAAGTTTAGTCGCACGAACATAATGTTTCAAATGTCTTGAGGCTTTTGCATACATCGGAAATAATCATTAATCACAACAAAAAATATCTTAAGGTGAGGAATGAAAATGTATTTGACTCCTTGACTTTCAGTAAAGCGGAGTGATTTACTCTACAAAAATAATTCCAGTTATCCGATATTTTCAGTTATGCTGAGTAAATTGTAGGCGATTAACCCAAAAATGTATCAATGCTGGAGATCTATGTCACTTATCCGATATTTTTCAGCGACTTACAGTAATGAGGAGTCGACTGTCTGTGAAAAAAATCCATGTACACTGAAAATGTTCTACAATAGGTATTTTATTCTCGGAAAACCGAAATTCCGCAACGGTTGGAAAGTGCGACTATATAAAATCAAAAAAGGGCCGTTAGTCTTAAATATTTCAAAGTATATATTTCAACAAGCGGCATATTTATACATTATGAGGACGACCTTGTGACGGATTAGGAGTTGAAAACTTGTTTAAAGTAAACACAAACCAATTTGTGTAGCTTCCAAATCAAGCCGAAACAATCACTGAGTATGGCATGTCAGCGTAGTCTGTGTGTGACTGTCCGCTGTAGGTGCAGTTATAGCCATAGTCGACACCTATACTTAATATATAGAGGATCAAATGGACTTAAATGTTTATTTATTCTGGTTTTCGACTCGCTTTAAAGGCATCACGAAACTTTACACGGAAAAAATGATCTGACCAAAGAATAAAAATGGCTGTTTTGATGAAGGTTGGTCAATATGTTACTGTTGCTAATGCTTTTGTGTGAAAATTTTCGAAATTTGCTACTTAGGAACATTACACTGTGCGACAAATTTGATTTTTTTTGATAATTACCGGGAAATTCCAACAGATTATGAAAGAGGGGATAAAAAAAGAAGGCACTTGTATCGGCGTTTTGAAAGTTTACGTCGGGAGGTAACCTAAAAAGGGGGCAATATTCCCCCTTTTTAAGAATTTTTATAATTTTCGAATTATGATTTCTTGAAATCCTTGCTTCTTAAAGCTGCTCAGAATATTCTACAGAAATATTCGCCATAATGTTTTACTATAAGTCTTTTTTTTTTTTGCAATTTTATTAGTTTCATTTTATAATTTTTGGTTGTTTTTTAATTTAGTGCAAAATTCTTAATTTATTTGAAAATGATCCATCATTTTAATTACATTAAAACTGTCACTTTAATTTGGTGCAACAAGGGATTCAACAACAAAACACGAACGTTAATTATTCAAACAAACCACTTTTCAATTACCTTTAACAGCTGTAAATGTTAGGAGAAAAAACAAAAGGACACAATAAACGATTTTAAATGCCATGTTTTTCTAATGCTTTCTTATAATTTTTTTTTAGATAATTTCTTTTTTTCTTATACGACCACAATTATTTCTTAAAAATGAGTTTTTATAAACAGAAAATATTTTATTTGCAATAATTTCTCTTTGTAGTAACTTGTTGATATCCTCGTTTGAATTCGGTTTCGTATTGTTTAGCGGTCGAACTTGTTTCCGTTAGAATTCGGTTGTTGTACAATTTAAACTGTCGACCGTAACTCCGTTTACATGGGGTTTTTATACCAAAAATAATGGTAAGGAAATGCAAAAGCAGCAACAACATAACAACGGCAGACATTCAGGCTGAATACCAGAAAGAAATCACATGCTACCTTTGGAACGCACGCATACATTTGTAATATGTAGTATAGAATATACTCACACGTTCATCTATCCAAAGGATTGTAACAGTAACTGTGTGTGTGTTGTTTGGCTAATAATACATTGAAACAACCATACACAAATTTGCAAGAAAAGATAACGGAAAATAACCTTTGAACAGTGTTTTGTAACGTAATTTTGTAGAATTTATCAATTCCATTGCAAAAGGCAGGAATTGCCGAGGGCTAGTAAGACAAATTCGACTTCAAAAAATATTCTCAAAACAAAAATAAATATAAACCAGTGAGCGGAGCCGATCATACGATACCCTACACAACTACCACGGAACTCTAACTTTCTGCGGATGTTTGTTTGCACCCTCTTGACCTATTAGAGATCAATACTATCTGGATGTTCGGGCCATAATTGTGGTAACTGGAGCGACCAGAAAAACGACAAAAATTAAGTATTTGGTACATTTGAATTGAATTTTTTGTGTGCGCTATGCTTATGTAGCAGCAGAGGTGCGATATAATGTAACACGGAAATTCGACGTCAAAAAGCTGTAAACACAACAAGATTGCAGAAACCTACTCCGCTCAACTTACCCACTTGCTTGGCGAAAACATTCCTTGTCCCGATAATAATATAGAAGCACAATGGCAAAGAATTGCCCACTCCCTACAAACTGCCACAAAAGCAATACTTGGGTACCAAAGGCCACCATCAAGAAACCCGTGATACGATCAGGAGTGTCGTAATGCTACTGATGTGAAAAACGCAGCCTATAAGGCCACTCCCGATGAGAGAGAAAATGAGAGAGGAGAAACGTATTTTCAAAACAAAAAAACGAAGAAAGAACAAGACAAACGTGAGCGGGAGCAAATTGAGATGTACAGGAGTCAGAATGAAGTCCGGACATTTTACCAACGAGTAAAACACCAAACCGAAGGCTGTGCCTGCACCACATCCCTCTGTAGAGATGAAGACAGAAACCTGGTGACAGATACAGATAGCGCGTTGAGGATCTGGAAGGAGCATTTTGAAAAGCTTATGGTATCAAATAGTGGCATCGAAGAATATAACCATGAACCAATAAGTGTTGACGTTATAGAGTGTATACCACCTAGCCAAGATGAGGTCAGAATAGCAATCAATCGGCTGAAGAATAATAAAGCAGCAGTTGCCCATATATTACCAGTCGAACTATTGAAGAGCAGTGGTCAGATGTTGGTCATAAGCATGTACATGCTGATTAGTACAGTTTGGCTAGAGAAATGCATGCCCAGAGATTGTAACCTCAGCATCCTGACAAAACGATATGTGCCAACTATAGAGGAATAAATCACCTTCCCACCGCATATAAACTGCTACCCAGCGTGCTTTGTGGACGACTGAAGCCAATGGTCAATGACATTATTGGTCCCTACCAATGGTAAATCCACCATTGACCAGATTTTCACTCTGTGCCAAATCCTGGAAAAGACCCACGACCCATGAATATAAAGCCGCATTCGACTGCCCTATCCGTTTAGAGATGTTCAAAGCCATGCCTGCGTTCGGCATTCCTGCAAAATTAATATGACTATGCAGGATAACTTTAAATGGCACAAAGTCAGCAGGCGGAAAGTCGGAAAGAACCTCTCGGAGCCCTTCAATTCCGAACAAGGATTCAGACAAAGTGGCAGTTTGTCGTGTGACCGCTGTAACATCCTGCTGGAAAAGATGCAAATGTGAACTGAAATGGCACTCTGTACATTGTAAGCGGTAACATTCACCTTTGAACGAAAGTGGGACTGGTTGTAAATAGCGAGAAGACCAAGCTGATGGTATCAACGCTCAAGACGTCCAGTAGACTCGGACCAACTGCGGAATTTGAAAACTACAGCTTCGAGGTAGTGAACGATTTAATATACCTCGGTACCGCCATAAACAAAACTAATAACATCAGCTTTGAAATTCGGAGAAAGCAGTGTAGTCTAAGTAAGCAGTTTGGAAACAAGGTTACTCCCGCCAGACCATACCATACAAGACACTGATATTACCCGTCAGACGGATCGAGCTGCAGCGACTATGTTGGCTAGGTCATGTTGTGAGAATGGATGAGGATGCCCCAGCTCAAAAGGCATATAAAAGCGAGCCAAGTGATGTTTCACGCTGAAGGGGAAGGGCAAGAATCCAATGGAAAGATCAAGTAAAAGACAACATATCGGAAAATGGTCTTTCAAAGACCGTCGTGCTTGGAAATCTTTTTTAAGCTTGACTTATGGAACAACATTATGTGCATTATGTGTAAACTTAGACCGATATAGCCCATCATCTGTCAACAAAAGACAACTCTAACCAAAATTTAGGCGATCTATCTTAATTCGATTAGACAGACGGACATGTATAAATATAATTGTACGCTTATTAAGAACATATATACTTTACAGGTTCGGAAAAGATTATTTCTCCATACTACGGTGGAGGGTATAAAAATGCATTGCCAAAAAATCAACTACCTCGAAACACTGTGCCACGAACAGCAACATCGTCGCATTTAACATGGACTCTTCGGCTAATAGCGGGCGACGCAGATGTAATTTCAGTCATTCATTGGCTAATGTTATGCCACAACAGAAGATGATAAAAGCAACAGACAACAACAACGCAGATACGACCACAACAACATTGATATCTACAACTACGTCAATCTATCTGGAAAATGCATTTTGTGGCTACGATAATGAACAACATTCGTACAACAAATCGACAATCGCGATAAAAAAAAGAAAAACAAAACAAATACCATGAAAAGGCCAACAACAGGTTGTTCTTGTTAACATACACACACATACCCACAAATACATTTGCAAAAGAAACTTAACATAAAGAAAGGAAATTTTGAATTGTGCGCATGTGATAGTGTGCGTGTGGAAGAAGCAGATCTATCATTTAACACATTCAAAGAAATGAAGCTTTGCCCACCAGTGGGAATAAAAAAACGAAAATAAATACAAATGCTGGTTATGTTTTTTTACAATGTCGTGTTAATATATCATTTTTTTAGAAAGAAAACAAAAAATACATTCTATTTTTCCGCTGCATTTAGGGGATTTTTGTTTTTTGCCATTCTTATACGCAGTACAAATTGCACCGCCTTTGATGTACAGTATTGTGGGGGATTTACCCAGTTAATCTGTTTCGCAGAAATGCAGGTGGATCAAAACTGATGGACAAGAAGAGGCGTGATTTATGTACCCCTATAAAAATCCTATTTACGCATTCCGTTCATTTAGTGTAATTTATATATTTAATTCTTGAAATGTGCTATTAATCATCATTGGGCGGATTGCTGCGTAAAAGTCACAGGAAAATCCCGGTGGAACTTTAACCTTTGGAATATGTCGACGAGATAATGGAGTTATACGAAATTTGGTTAATAAATATGAAAATGTTATTATAAAGTTATAACTAAATTTGTCCAAATCGATGGGCATAAAAATGTGCATTAAAATTGTAATAAGGGGGCTAAATTTTAAGATTACATTAGAGAAAGAACTATATTTTAGAGGTTTTTATTGTAGTATTATTTTGAATATATTAAGTTGTAGAAACGTTACTGAATCTAGATGTACAAAATGCCATATTAAATTCAATGGGAAAGTTATTAGTGTTTGTAAAAACCGATATATAGCAAAGAAAAAACTATAATTTTTGGACTTGTTGAGTTATCATGCCCGCCATCAAAAAATAAGGACTTTTCATTACTCACCAAAAACAACAACAAAACAAAAACAACCAAATGTTGCAAATAATTTTTCTTCTCTTTTAAATCTTCAATTATATGTGTAAAGTTAAAAACCTTAACATGCATTGGTAGGGCCACCTTTGAACACTTTTTTCTTTCAAGCCTCATAAAATTTTTATTTTATAATTTTTGGTTTCTTATAAATATTATCTAATAGGTAACCTTTACAATGAATATACATATGACATACTTTAAGCTTGATGTAAATATTGTATTCTTGTTTTAAAGAAGGAAGTCAAAGTGTTCAAAACTGTCCCCCCAGGGGCCACCTTTGAACAATGCTTGACATTTTTGAACATCTTGGTTTTTACAGTGTTTATGTTAAAATATAAATGTATTTTATTCAAACATATCAGATATGCATTTATTTATTAAAAAATTTATACAAAAATTTTCGAAAATTAAAAAAATTCAGATCAAAATTTATTGAAACATAAAGCAAAATATAATATTGTGAAAATACAGTTGATTTCGTAGTCTTATTATCCCATTTGAAATTTTGAGAAATCGAAGCCAAAAGTTAAAAACTCCGCTTTTTACTCGAATTTAATGGGCATGTTCAAAGGTGCCCCACCCGTGGCATTTTACGGAAATGTATAATAACTTTTTTTGTAATATATATATATGAAAGAAATTACATTAGTTATGTTTGAAATGATTATTGGAATGCAAAAAAATTTGTTTAACGAAAGAAAACTTTCACAGAATTCTTCCTGCGCCCTTACAACCAAAAGAATAAAAGTTTACAATTACACTGGGAATACATGATCACCCATGTACAATTTTTCGACAACTGAAAAAGCTAGCCAAAGTGGTTTACGCAGATAAAGAACAAGATTGCCATATACAAAAATGTTGTAGCGGGTCGGAAAAAATTTAAACCAAGATTTTATGAGCACTGTTCAAATGGTGCCCCCGTTCAAAAGGTGCCCCCTCTCCCCTATTCATTTACCAGCTCAATGTAAATCTTGAAAATTTAAAATCGAGAATGGGGGAGGTCCCTTTAAACCGCAGTTTAAAAACATCGGTTTTATTACTATTTAATGTGAACCTATAAATATTCAAGAATCTCCCTTTAAAATTTATAGTGAAAATGTAAACAAAAGGCAACGGCGAGAGCGCTTCTGAAAATTTGGTTTGTTAAAAACATTCCGATGTGCAAAGTATGGATCAAATCGGGCACTCCGTTCCTTTTATATTGGATTTACCATTTTTTAATGTTACCCATCTTCAAAAAGTATGCAGGATTGAACCGACATTGTTTTTTCAGGCAAAAATTAGCGACCGAGCTAGTAAAACTACAACCACACAGGACCGGTGAAAAAAGATGGTCTGAAGAGCCTGGTTGCAGAAATTTAAAATACATTTATCCTCGAATTTCACGACATAAAGCTACCTAATTGCAGCCACAATAAAAAATGAGGATTTGAAACTATCACTATGTAATTTTGTCGTCTATTCTCTTCAATTTGCATCTCCTCTATCTTCTCCTCTTCAGATACTCAGGATGTGCACAATTGACCAAAGGTCTCAAAATGAAAACAGCTGATAAATGACTGGTGACGAATCATCTTTTAACCTAACCTAACCTTGACAATTTTGTTGGGGATGTAACCAAAGAAGTTGACCGATATTCCCCATCTTATCGTAGCAATATGCCATAGCCACGGTGTAAAGTTTTTTTCCAAATTAAACACGTTTCGAGTTCAAAACGAAATCCGAACCTTCAAAATAGATTGATAATATATATAAAATGTTGTGGTGAAAATTATAAACAAGTAAAAACTTCACCTTCACCATACTATACGCCCAATGGCAGATTTCTGAGGCAAAAGAAGTACTCAAATATATCTTCAAATACCCCACACAACTATGTTGTCAGAGTATTATGGCTTTGTGCAGCCCCAAGAGTTTGTAACGCCGCGAAATATTAGCCTTAGACCCCCATTAAGGCTACAGTTTATTGAGGCCTCTGGTCGCTCCAGAATGTCGCACTGGTCACCTTGAAATTTTAAATGATGTTGAGATGATTTTTAGGGGGTGCAATAAACTAAAACAATTATTTTTGTGAGTTATTCAAGTCGCTCTAGAGACTATTATATGCAAAACGTCACATATTTTACACGGTGAAGGGGATGTGACCAAATACTTAGAACGGCTGTTAAAATGATGATCGGTCAATATTCCGTGGGTCTAATCAAAAACCCTAAAGTGACCAAATTGTTATTATATGTCGTAAATATTCACATTGGGGAAACAAGATTTGGAAAATATGTCAGGGTTAGAGAGTGGAGCTGTTGACCTATAATCGGTCAAGAGGGTGCAAATATCACGAAATATTGCCAGGTTCAGAATGTAGAACCGCAGAAAGTTAGATTTTCGTGCTAGTTGTGTATGGTATCACATATTCGACCCCGTCCGACTGTACTGCTCCGCTCACTGCTTATAAAATAACGCTATTAGTTTTAGTGACTATGTATCAGGACCAACTTTTCCAAAAGTGATCCTAAATTGAAGAGAATCCATCAGATCAAATTTTAAAGCGTTCGGATACAAAATGTTTTCTTTATGCGGCTTCTGTATAAAATCGGATGAAGTATATATACGAAAGCTTTATCTTTATCTGAATCAATTCCTCTCAAATTTTGCAGATGTGCTTTTATGCGTATTATACTGCTTCCAGTGATTTGTTATGATAGGACCTTCAACACACGAAAAAGACGTGAAAAATAATGATTTAAATTCTTAAAATATCTCATAGAGGAGTTGCCGTTATATGGGCTATAACCAAAGGGGGGATCAATATTGATCATTTTACGTAGTGAGATTTGACTCCCAATGAGAATACAAAATACCGATCTACAGTCAAACCGACATAGAGTCTCGGGAGAATATTTCAATGTGTTGCAAATGGATTGGCAAATTTAATATACAGTCCAATTTAAGAAGGACTGTATATTAAATTTGTCATTGTCGGTCATTACGATCCACAGCCTTCAAGTCAAGGAGCAAGTAAAATCACACTATATTATAAATATATTTTTAATGTATAACATTCTGAAGTTTAATTTGCGTATTTCGATAAATATTCAAAAACGGGAAAATCAAATGCTGTTCCATGCATTAATTCCTCTTCCGAACTCTCAGAAAAATTTTGAAGGAGATTTTTTTCGTCAAATCAAGATGTTATAAGCTTTAAAACGATACGTTACTATATTTCATCTGGAAACTTCTGAACTTTAATTTTTATAAGGGACCAATTCAATAAAAGGGTTTTTTTTAAGAATTGTTTTTTTAACCAAATAAGTTTTTATACCCTACACAACTATGTTGTCAGGGTATTATAGCTTTGTGCAGCCCCAAAAGTTTGCAACGCCGCGAAATATTGGTCCTAGACCCACCTTTAAGTATACCGATCTTCATATCTCGACTAGCTGAGTCGATCTAGACATGTGTGTCCGTCCGTCCGTCTCTCCATTATAATTTGTAAACACGATGCAGGACACAGTTATGGACCAATCTTCACGAAATTTTGCATGTAGGATGGGTTGTGGCCAATGAAGACCCCTATTGTTTTTGAAAGGGATCGGTTAATATTTAGGGGATGAAACGGACCAAATACTAAATTTTTGTCGGTTTTTCTGGTCGCTCCAGATGCCGCAGTTTTGGTCGAACATCGTGAAATTTTACAAGGAGAAGGGGATCGGGCCAGAGAATAAGCATGCATGTTTTGACAAAGATCGGTCAATATTTAGCGGGTCAAATGGACCCTGACTTTAGTGTGAAAAAATACAAAATTTGTATTCACTGGCGTATATATTTGCCCCTGAAAGACCTAGGCCCAAAAAGTTGATAGTATGTTCAAGAGGAGTGGTTGACCTTTAACTTGATACCAATTATATTGTCGTATGTACTCGGATGTGGGAGTCACACTTAAATATGAACAGGTGCTTACGTATTAATATATTATTTAGTAAACCATCACTAGGGGGCTGAAATATGGCGCTGATCGCTTTAAAATTTTCATGAGAATCCAGGTATGGTCAAGGACAACGCCTATAATTTTCGGTGATGATCTGATAATAATATTGGGATGTAGTGGACCGAAAACTTAATTTTTTGTGTTTTTTTTCGATTCGATCTATAGACCACATGCCGAACGTCACAACAGAACCCACAATGAATGGCATCTGGACAAGTATTTAGAAGGGCTGTACTGAATATTGGGAATATCTGGAAAATATGTCAGTGTAAGGAAGAGGTGCTTTTGACCACTAATCGGGCAAGAGTGTGCAACTATTACGAAATATTGCCCATATTCGGAATAAAATTCCACAGAAGGTTAGATTTCCGTGGTAGTTGTGTAGGGTATCGTATGGTCGGCCCCGTCCGACTATACTGCTCCGCTCACTGGTTTTAATATTTCATTAGTATTATTATTTATATTAAGTAACCAAATAAAGGTTTAACAGCTTTTTTGACCAATGTTCAAATAATAGTTTGTCGTCAAGTCAGTCAGCCAATAATCGGTGCAAATATATAACTAATTATGCATATGTCAGTAGACATATTTGTTTTTCATAGACGGAAATAATCCTCAATCAGACAGTCTTCTTGGTATTAATGTTAGATTACAATGAACTGCTAAAATAAAACCCTATAATCCTCAATTCCTGTGTATATAGGTTACAACAAAACAAACAAAAAGAAACTATTTCCCTAATACCAGAATATTCTTAATCGCTGCTTTGCATTTAATCGCAAACTATATATATTTTTAGATAATAGTTTCCCATTTTAGTATCATGTTGTTATTGGTGGTGTTTTTTTTACCATAAATATGTCCAGCGATGTGACGAAAATTGTGATATTTCTGTGACGTAGAAATCGTTAAAGTGTGACGATGATGATTTCAATAACACCCTCTAATAGACAACGGAAGCAACAACAAATCAGAATATGCGAAACTATCATAAAGATTATTGTCATATTTTTGTTCATGTTTTGCAATTGGTGGTTGTATTCTGACGGTGACGTATGATTCACGTTTAATGTGTAACTCATACGCACTCACGTACTACACTTGTTATTTGGACTATAAACACTAGTACTTTTTGGTTCTGGAGCAACAGGTGTTCCGTTTCAACGAAAACAAGAGGAAAACGGCAAGCTATGAATAAATCATAAAAAAACGGGAATGGAAAATCCCAAAGAATCTGATATCAGCAGAAAAAAAACATTCGTGTGGATAAACTCTCGTTGTCTCTTTGATTAATTTAACTATGGGATAAACCATACAAATACGAATAATTCGTTGTTGCACTCAAAATTTTACTTAGATAGTAGTTTGTTATTAAATAAAATCATATTAAATTACTGTCCACTATAGACACATTGGTATGAGACAGGGAAACTGGAAAAGCCATATTGGAGGCAAAAAATGAGCCTATATTAATAGTTTGTTGCCAAGTTCATTATTATTGAATATATAAAATCTGAACGTTAATTCAGAGAAGTTTTAAAAATATATTCTACTCTTTGGGAACCAAAAAATTGGTGTGACATTTCATAGTGGTGTGACATTTCAGCTATACTTTAAACAATTCTCATAAATCCCATCCTACAACCGAACCAGAAATGAATTGTAGTTAAATACTAGTTCCGTTTCAGAACCTAAAAGATTCTACTCATTTTACATGGTTGCAACTTTTTGCTCGAAAACCGTTCCTCAACCCACAAAAGTGGTAAAACATTGACTCAATTTTAAGAGAGCACAAAACAAAATGGCGTTCTCTTTGTAAACTTTTTACTCGAGGAATTTGGCCGAGTAATGTCATGTTCTGACGTGGACCATATAGGCAAAAAGAATTTCGGAGATGGGAATTTTTCCGATTTTTTGAAAATGTTTAGGGTGACTTTAGGAAAATTTCCGATAAAATGGGCCACTGTAAAAAATGAAGAAGGGTCTAAGAGTGTACTTTCAGAATATGTGGACCATATAGGCAAAAAGAATTTCGGAGATGGGAATTTTTCCGATTTTCTGAGAATGTTTAGGGTGACTTTAGGAAAATTTCCGATAAAATGGGCCACTGTAAAAAAATGAAGAAGGGTTCGGGGTTGAGGGGGGGCTCAAACGAAAGGTCTACGAGTGTACTTTCAGAATATGTGGACCATATAGGCAAAAAGAATTTCGGATCTTTCGTTTGAATTTTTTTACAGTGGCCCATTTTATCGGAAATTTTCCTAAAGTCACCCTAAACATTTTCAGAAAATCGGAAAAATTCCCATCTCCGAAATTCTTTTTGCCTATATGGTCCACATATTCTGAAAGTACACTCTTAGACCTTTCGTGTGAATTACTTATGAATTTAAAAAAAAAAAGAAAAACTATTCTCTTTATTCTGAATATAGTAAGAACCCATATCTAAATACTTTTCATTCATGTTTTCCATTTTTTCTGAAAATGTTGTTTTTTATATTCTCTCAAATCAAATGTTACACATAAAAATTTGGAGAATTTTTTGTTTGAGTTTCCCCACATTTGTTTCTTGTTTTGTACGCTAAGTAGAACCAAGGGAAAAGAAATACATATTGCATTATGTAGAAAACAAAATTTACATTCTGCTGCATATATAAAATCTATACAATTTATTACTTTTCATTCATCATGTTCAATCTTTCTGAAAAAGTTTGAAAATTTTATACATATTTTTATGCTGCCAAAATTAATTTATTTTCGATAAATACTCTCAATTGTTAGGGACAAATTTCTTGGTTATACAGAGAGTGATTCGATTTGAACCACGTACAAAAGTCGGTGTTCGCTCATACAATTTTGTATGGGGAACTAAGTAATTACTTCATTATTAACACTAGAAAGACGGGAATTTTGTATATACCAATATTGCCTAAAATCGGTCAAAATGACCTCATTCTGAAAGAGTTTTTATTGTGTAATGAAATTTGTTTGAAATATTTTTACATTATTTACAATCATACAAAACGTTGTTCTTATTATTTGTTTTCGGTGGTAGAGCTCTCGAGTTTCCCCTTTTGAAAAATAAGAGCGCGGACAAAATGTTCGAAAAAGAGGAAGTCTTTACTCTATGAATGAAATCGACTGGAAATATAAAATTTATTTTTCCCGATTTGTGTGTTAGTTTGTGTTTCTAGAGTAGCAAACGGGTTTCGATGTTGTTGTACTGATCTGGTCATATAAGAAATTTACTTTATAAAATAATAAAAGTAGTTTGATTATTTAATATTTCACAAAAGGTCAAAATGACCGCTTTTAGGCAATCTAGGTATAGCACATGTGAATGAGGGGAATGAAAGAGGGGAGGAAGCAGCTACTATGATTAATAACTGTAGTTCTATGTGGTACAAAAAGTCACCAAATTTTAAAAAGCTGGGTCATAATATACACAATTGTTTTTGTACTTGAAATTGAAAAACAGTCAAAAAGACCGGCTTCGGCAATATAGTGTTAACTTCGGTAATGAACTCCAAAGTCGTTGGACTTTTTGAAGAAGAAGCTAGTTTTCTTTAAGTTGTTTATTCTGATATAACAGGCAAGAGGTACATAAATGCCATACAAAGAAAGGTCAAGCTACCTGTAAACCAACCTTGAACGTCGAGCGCGACTACGTTGGCGACTCTCTTCTATTTCTCTAAATTAAAAATTTCATGTTATATTTTTCGAATATAAACGTTCATGGTTTTTAATAAATAAATATTGTTCATAGAAAATTTTACAAAAATCTGCCCTAGTCGAAAAAATTAAAAACGGCTTAAAAAATAATATCATTTTAAGAATTAAGATTTGGGGGTCCAACTAGCTTCAAAATTTTGGTGCTG
Source organism: Musca vetustissima (assembly GCF_032173495.1). Classification (NCBI taxonomy): domain Eukaryota; kingdom Metazoa; phylum Arthropoda; class Insecta; order Diptera; family Muscidae; genus Musca; species Musca vetustissima. The sequence continues at coordinate 38,442 of NW_026884175.1, forward strand.
CACTGTGTAATCTTTCGAAAACCCCAATTGATAATTTCTATTGATAGGTAGGCTACTTGGTTAGCGAACTTGAGAATCATTTAAACATGTCTAAATTTATTATTTTGTTTTCACTGTTAACATCATAGTCAGAAGAGCTAGTTCTCTTATATCTCCATATCTTACTCCAATTCTGACCGCAACCGAAATCTAACTATATACTAATAAAGGTACCAATTATTCGTACTCTTGAGGTACTTATTTCAAAAACTAATTTCATTATTCAACCTCTATGGCTTAACCAAAGTCTTAATTTCACCAAATGTTGTTCTACTTAGTAATCCGTTTGCTTCACCAATGGAACCAACGGAAATCTTATTTCCCGATTTCAAGATTCCATCCCTCTCGGATCACCTAAATCCAATTTGTAGCTAATTTATTACATATTAGTATCAATTTCCAAAATTCCTACATAGCCCAAACCTACACCCCCAATAGTAATATATCGGTTCACTCAAATCCACATTTGGTTCCATTTAGTGCACATTAGTAAACATTTCCGAAACTTCATACGTATCACATCACATAGATCATTGAAATAGTACCGTTTGGTACCATTTAGTGCACATTAATACAAATTTCCGAAACTTCATACGTATCACAATTGTGATTCTAACTCCAATTTTCGGGATTCCAGCACTATCGGTTCACCCAAAATTTAAATTGTACTAAATTTCGCAAACATTAGTAGGAATTTCCAAAACTTTCTACAACTCTATGGTACACCCAAAATTCAAATTGTACCATATTTAGTACTAGTATGAATTTCTAAAACTTCCTACATATCCCAACAACTTCATATTTTAGGGACACAGCTCTATTGATTCACCAAAAAATCAAATTGTTCTAAATTTAGTTCTATATAGTACACATTAGAAAACTTCCAACATACGCTAATCCTACATCCAAACAATGACCGTAACTCCAAATTGCTGCTCTATCGGTTCTTCCAAAGTTTAAATTGTATCAAATTTAGTACCGTTTAGTATGAATTTCCAAAACTACATAAATATCGCAATCCTACGCTCCAACAGTAAACTTTTATAAAAATTTCAGTGTTCCAGCTATATCGGTTCATTCAAATTCAAATTGTACCAAATATAGTACCAATTAGTAGTTTTCGTACTCATAAGTAGAAATATCAAAAACTTCCTACATATCCCAATAGACTCCGATGGTAATGTTAATTTCAAATGTCAGGATTCTAGCTCCATCCGTTTCTCCAAATATCGAATTCAGTACTGTTTAGTACTTTTCGTTTACTCATGTAAAACCATCTCCTTGTACTCAACCTTTATTCGCATTCTAAATTTCAAGTTTTTAGCTCTATCCATTCACAGGCTACGAAATTGTACCAAATATAGAACATACTTATTGTTCGAATGTCCATACAAACCCTCATTGACCCTCATTTTAAATTTAAAAATTCCAGCTCTACTGGTTTGCCAAATAAAAATGGTACCACTTTTTGTACTTTCTGTGCCGTTCTAGTATGAACTTCCAAAAACCCAGCCTTATTTGACACCTTTAGCTACAGCCGTTTCATCTGGGCGTTGATCATCTTTACTCATATGTTGGCACCGCTCTTTTAAAATAATACAAAAAATGTCAATATCACTGTTAGGTAACAACCGTTATCTCACAGAATTTGTCTAAATGATTTCATTTTCACCTTGAAGCCATATTTTAATCAAACACAGTTTATTATAAAAAAATTAAATTGTAAATTTTGAAAAATTGCCTGACGTATTCTATGTTAATATAGTAGAGAGATATTCAAAAATACCCGAATTTAATCTGGGCTTCAGCTATGGTTAATTTGTTGGCAATATTGTCCATATATAACATAAAATAATACTTTGTATTTATCATTTCTATTTTTTAAAAAAATCGATATATGAATCATATTTGTAACTCCTACTTTTAACACCATAAATCTTCACTCTCAATTCACTTTCCTTTTTATATTATTAATTTCATAAAAATACAAGCATTCCAGATAAAGAAAATATCCTTATTTATATTTTTTATATTTTATTCAGAATTTTTTGAAACAGAAATTAAATAAAATATATTTTGAAAAAATATAATTTTTAACGGCAAATTATGCGGAGAACCACTTTTCTGAAGGTACCATATGAAAGCTCATCTCCTCTGATTTTCGAAAATATAAAATGACTTTGGTCATGAAACATAGTTTTTACTAGCATTGTTCTGTTGTAATTCATATTCACTCATAGATAAATTATAGAGAACACATTTTATATTTTATATGATAGGGGAGAGGTGCGCCTTTTTGCTTTCAGGCCTCATCAGGCCTTATCAGGTTCCAGATACAAGACAACATTACTCAATCGATTTGACTGTCATGTAAAAAAACCTGAAATATCCGCAATCAAATATATCAATCTGTTTCTTCATAATCATTCGAGTTACCTGAAAATAATTAATCACGCCAGAACTTTATATATATATATATATATCAATTTGCATTCATTACTAAATGCGCCTTTGCTGAAATTCAAAATTCTAGATTTAACCGCTTACTAAGCCTAGTATTGGATAGATAGATAGATGATAATGGGGCTCAGGGTCGGCAACAACTACTGACAAACACACACACACAAACCTTCTTTTACTACCCATCAACTCGCAACTCTGAATTTCCCAGGGGCATCAACAAAAAATTTAGCTTAACAACAAATCAAAAAAATAATCAAAAATCATTAATTTTGGAAAAAATTTTGATGAAAATTAATAGTATAACAGTTTTATAACAGTTATCTACCATTATCTATATATATTTTTTATCTATTCATTTATTTATAAAAAACAGCATGTGCCCCTGGCGGAAAACAAGTACACTAAATATTGTTTTTGTGTGTATATTCATGACACAAACCCCACGTAAAGTACAACGTAATCGATAACAACTTTTATCGATTACAAACATAAGAGAAGATAATTTTTTTTCTCTTTTAGCTAAAAGGGTTGTTAGTTTAGTTAAACAAGATTGATTATACTCACCATAACATTTCCATATGAAGTTCGTCATTTGAAGAGGGGATAATTATTATTTAGATGTAAACAAGCGCACGCTTTTAACTCACAAAATCACTTTATAAATTTTTGTTTAATATCTTCACCGAAACATTTTTATAAATATAGAAAATATTTTTTACTTATGTATCTTTTAATTTATATTTCATTTTAGACCCGAACAAAATATATTTTCGTTAAACATTTTCACCACATTATTTTATATCTAGCACAGACAACCACATGTTGCTCTTTTTCTTCTTCTTTTATCAAAGGCAAACCACAGATAATTTCTAACAACAAAACTGCTCATGCTTATGAAATTAATGCGCCAATTTCTATAACGAAACTCTCTCTCACACACACACATTCATGATAATGCAAAAAAGCATTGCAACAAAAAAGAATCACAAAAAAACGGTATATTTTGACAAAATGCAATTAAATAAACTATACACAAATGGAGCTACTTTGTTTTACTACAAAGTTAATACCTTTTTTAATTACTTCTTTCACTATTTATTATATTTTACACGTAATTTCAAGAACACAACTCCCGATGCGACCGAAGTGTAAAAACACAACGAAAGAACTGAAGGAGAGATGACAACAATGACAAGTGCAGCGATGACAGTGATCATCATGCGTGTGCCTTAAATGTATGCGTATGGCAGTCTAATGACATTGCGTAATTAGAAATCGTATTTCAACACATTTAAATGAATATTTTATGCGGGAGGGAATGCAAATTTATTTTATATTAAAAATAAAAAAAATAAAAAAGGCACTAAATATTTGTAATGCGGAGAACAGAATAAAAATAAAATTCCCAACATTGGAATGCAGATTTGTCAGTAATAAATAAAAGTGTATTAATGTTTTTTTTTGGGTTTGAAAATAAGTACTAAAATATATTAAATACTGTACTAAAAGTGTTAAGAATATATTATAAAAGAGTGAAGTGATTGACTGACTTAACGATTCATCAACGAACAGACGAAACGGCTGAAGTTTGAATCTTGAGTTCAGACTAATGGGAATAGTAATAGTTAATTTTTTAATAATTTTAATTTACTTATAAACAAAAGTATTTTGTGTTTATCGTCCTGCAGTTGAATTCTGTAGCTTCATTTCATTTTTGCACGGAACTATGTGAGCGAAAAAAAGAAAAAGAACGATGAAAGAGAGAGATTCAATAAAACTATGTAGTAGTAGGAACTATATGGATCAAAGGAACTGTCTGGAGTAATGGAACTATATGGATCAAAGTAACTATTTGGAGCAAAGGAACTATATGAATCAAAGGGACTATATAAAGCAAAGGAACTATATATATATATGGAAAAAACAAAAAACGAAGAAAAGAACGATGAAAAAGAGAGATGCAGGGGATAATATAAAGCAAATGAACTATATATGAAAAAACGAAAACAAGAACGATGAAAGAGAGAGATGCAAAGGAACTATGTAGGAGTCGGAACTGTATGGAGTAAAGGAACTATATGGAGCAAATGTAATATATGGATCGAAGGAACCACATGGAGCAAAAGCACTATATGGAAAAACGAAAAAAACAAAAAGAACGATGAAATAGAGAGATTCAAAGGAACTATGTAAGAGTCGGAACTATATGGAACAAAGGAACTATAAAGAGCAAAGGAACTGTATGGAGTAAAGGAACTATATGGAGCAAAGGAACTACATTAATGAACTAGTTCCTTTAAAAAAAAGGAACGAGAAAGATCGTTCCGCTAAGTGAACTGATTGTTCAACTCTAAAAAGCACTAAAAATTATTAAATATGGTGCCATTGTATTTGGCAACCGGTGGTGCTAGAACTTTTAAATTTGGAATGAGGGTCACTGTAGAAATGTAGGATAGATGTACCAAAGGTTTTTTTTTTGGAAATTCGAACTACAAGTATGCAAATAAGGGTTGAGAAGTAGGGTCGATATAAGGAGGCGACATGTATACGAAAAGTACTAAACTGTACTAAATTTGGTACAATTTGAATTTAGACACGGAAGGAGCTGGAATCCTGAAATTTAAAATTAACATTGCCGTCGAAGTGTAGGATTGTGATATGTAGGTAGTTTTGGATGTTTGTACTTATGAGTACGAAAAGTACTATATTTGGTACAGTTTGGATTTGAATGAACCGATAGAGCTGGAACACTGAAATTTGGAAATAAGATTGGAGTGTAGGAAATTCATACATATGGGTATTAAATTGTTCCAAATTGTGTATCATTTGAATTTTGGAAGAACCGAGCAGGAATCCTGAAATTTGAAGTTAGGGTCACTTTGGGGTGTAGGATTAGGGTATATAGGAAGTTTTGGAAATTTTTTTTGTGTACTATATAGTACAAAATTTGGTACAATTTGAAAGTTTTGGAATTAGATTAGAAATTTTGGAAATTAGAAAGTTTTGGAAATTAGTATTATTGTGTACTAAATAGTACCAAATTTTGGATTAGGGTCAACCAATAGAGCTGGTATCTTGAAATTTGAAGTTAGGATCACTTTTGAGGTGTATAATTAGGCTATTCAGGAAATTTTGAAAATTCGTACTAATGTGTCCTAAATTTGGTTCAAATTGAATTTTGGTAGAATCAATAGGTTAAGAATCCTGAATTTTGGAGTTAGGATTCCTGTTGGGGTGTAGAATTTGTATATGTAGGTAATTTTGGAAATTTGTACAATTTTTAATTAGGTGGTTCACCTAGAGCTGAAATAATAAATATTTGGATTTACTATTACCATTGGAGTTTAATATTGAGGTGTGTAAATAGATTTGAAAATTCGTTCTTATTTGTACTAATTGATACAAAATTTGGTACAATTCGGATTTAGGGGTCTGGAATCCTGAAATGGGAAACTAAGATTTCTACTGGATTATATGATGTAGGTAGCAATGGAAATTTGTACTTATGTGTACTAAATGGTACTAAAGTTGATACAATTTGGATTTAGTTGAACCGATAAAGCTGGAATCATGAAATTCAAAAATCTGGGTATAAGGGAAGTTTTGGAAATTTCTACTTTCTACTAGGTTGGTAGTTATGGAAATTTATATTAAAGTTAGATTTCTGTGAACCTACATATAAAATTTTGATTTTTTGGAAATATGTAATGAATGATACCAAATTTTCTGTTGCGGTCAGAATTGGTATGTAGTATTGAGATATGGATATAGTTTTGGAAATAGGTATTATAAGACAACATAAGTACTAAACGGTACTAACATTTAGTTATGTTGGGTATTGGCTTTTAAATAATTCCCACATTCCCACAAAGTGATTGACTGACTTATCGATTCTTCAACGTCCAGAATGCATTTGTCTTCCACATTTCACAAAATTGAACAAACAGAAGGAGATCTGGCCAACGGTTAAGCATTTCTCTTTTTGTGACAAGCGGACAATAATTAGCCGGACAATGTTTTTACATATTTTGCATATAATTATTTTTATAGTATTTTAGGTATTTTGATGATTTTAGTGTCTAAGCAATCGGCAATCATGCTTTCAGAGGGTAATAGCACATTTTTACTATAGGTTAAGTTGCGACACACCGAGAAAAAGTAATTTGGGAAACGCGTTATAGGTTCGAAATACATTTTTTAAATACTAGTTCTGAACTAATTGATATCCCCAGACGGCATATTTTGTCATAGGTTCATCCAATACCAATCATAGCACACTTAGTACTTTTTAATACGAATTATCCGAAACTCTATACTATGATTTGCATATTAAAATTCAAAGATCTTGTCTACACGGCCACCCAATACAAAAATTCATCCTTAACACACCCAGGACTGGTAAATAGTTCCATCATATTAACCCACAAAATTGAATGCATTTTTCAAACCATTCTGCAGACAACAAATATATGTTTATACTAAACTTCAATTTCCAATATAAAACTAAATTTTGATCTTTTACGCATCAACCAACCTGAAGTGCTGTTTTAATTCTAACCTTTCACAATAATTAAAAAATGTCAATGTCCACATATACTAGTGCATATGATTCGTAACCGCAACTCGAGTCATCATGAAAGAACTTCGATTTACCGCTAACAGGACATGTGAATGGTTCACGTGAAAGGATATCACATACGTAGAATGCAACAAAAACAAACCACACTAACTGAAGCTTAAATGGCTATTGACAAGTTAATTTGTAGCAGCGGGTAAATAATAACAGCAGTAGGTGGTCATTGTGTCATCTACCTGGCTAATTAAAAATGCATGGAGTTCATGCTAAAAGATAATATCTAAACTTATTTACAAATTGTGTTCCTCTTTAGTTTACCTACCCACTACTTTTATATCTACAACGAAATAAAATAAAAGTAGGAATATGCAGTATAAAGTGTGTTAGAATAGAAAATTCCACTGACACACATATCATAATCCATGACACTTTTTCCGTTTAAAGATTCAATATTAATCCATAAAAACCCTTGAAAAAAATATTCTTTAAAAAATCCACGCCTCTTATAGTCCTTGAAAAATTATTCTTTAAAAAATCCACGCCTCTTATAGTCCTTGAAAAATTATTCTTTAAAAAATCCACGCCTCTTATAGTCCTTTGAAAAAATATTCTTTAAAAATCCACGCCTCTTATAGTCCTTTGAAAAAATATTATTTAAAAAATCCACGCCTCGTATAGTCCTTGAAAAAATATTCTTTAAAAAATCCACGCCTCGTATAGTCCTTGATATTCTTTAAAAAATCCACGCCTCTTATAGTCCTTGAAAAAATATTCTTTAAAAAATCCACGTCCTTGAAAAAAAATTCTTTAAAAAATCCACGCCTCTTGGAGTCCTTGCAAAAATATTTTTTAAAAAATCTACGCCTCTTATAGTCCTTGAAAAAATATTCTTTAAAAAATCCACGCCTCTTATAGTCCTTGAAAAAATATTCTTTAAAAAATCCACGCCTCTTATAGTCCTTGAAAAAATATTCTTTAAAAAATCCACGCCTCTTATAGTCCTTGAAAAAATATTCTTTAAAAAATCCACGCCTCTTATAGTCCTTGAAAAAATATTCTTTAAAAAATCCACGCCTCTTATAGTCCTTGAAAAAATATTCTTTAATAAATCCACGCCTCTTATAGTCCTTGAAAAAATATTCTTTAAAAAATCCACGCCTCTTATAGTCCTTGAAAAAATATTCTTTAAAAAATCCACGCCTCTTATAGTCCTTGAAAAAATATTCTTTAAAAAATCCACGCCTCTTATAGTCCTTGAAAAAATATTCTTTAAAAAATCCACGCCTCTTATAGTCCTTGAAAAAATATTCTTTAAAAAATCCACGCCTCTTATAGTCCTTGAAAAAATATTCTTTAAAAAATCCACGCCTCTTATAGTCCTTGAAAAAATATTCTTTAAAAAATCCACGCCTCTTATAGTCCTTGAAAAAATATTCTTTAAAAAATCCACGCCTCTTATAGTCCTTGAAAAAATATTCTTTAATAAATCCACGCCTCTTATAGTCCTTGAAAAAATATTCTTTAAAAAATCCACGCCTCTTATAGACCTTGAAAAAATATTCTTTAAAAAAAAATCTTGAAAAAAATATTCTTTAAATAGCCACGCCTCTTATAGTCCTTGAAAAAATATTCTTTAAAAAATCCACGCCTTGAAAAAATATTCTTTAAAAAATCCACGCCTTATAGTCCTTGAAAAAATATTCTTTAAAAAATCCACGCCTCTTATAGTCCTTGAAAAAATATTCTTTAAAAAATCCACGCCTCTTATAGTCCTTGAAAAAATATTCTTTAAAAAATCCACGCCTCTTATAGTCCTTTAAAAAATATTATTTAAAAAATCCACGCCTCTTATAGTCCTTGAAAAAATATTCTTTAAAAAATCCACGCCTCTTATAGTCCTTGAAAAAATATTCTTTAAAAAATCCACTATAGTCTTGAAAAAATATTCTTTAAAAAATCCACGCCTCTTATAGTCCTTGAAAAAATATTCTTTAAAAAATCCACGCCTCTTATAGTCCTTGAAAAAATATTCTTTAAAAAATCCACGCCTCTTATAGTCCTTGAAAAAATATTCTTTAAAAAATCCACGCCTCTTATAGTCCTTGAAAAAATATTCTTTAAAAAATCCACGCCTCTTATAGTCCTTGAAAAAATATTCTTTAAAAAATCCACGCCTCTTATAGTCCTTGAAAAAATATTCTTTAAAAAATCCACGCCTCTTATAGTCCTTGAAAAAATATTCTTTAAAAAATCCACGCCTCTTATAGTCCTTGAAAAAATATTCTTTAAAAAATCCACGCCTCTTATAGTCCTTGAAAAAATATTCTTTAAAAAATCCACGCCTCTTATAGTCCTTGAAAAAATATTCTTTAAAAAATCCACGCCTCTTATAGTCCTTGAAAAAATATTCTTTAAAAAATCCACGCCTCTTATAGTCCTTGAAAAAATATTCTTCAAAAAATCCACGCTTTTTATAGTCCTTGAAAAAATATTCTTTAAAAAATCCACCCCTCTTATAGTCCTTGAAAAAATATTATTTAAAAAATCCACGCCTCTTATAGTCCTTGAAAAAATATTCTTTAAAAAATCCACGCCTCTTATAGTCCTTGAAAAAATATTCTTTAAAAAATCCACGCCTTGTAATGGTCCTTTGAAAAAATATTCTTTAAAAAATCCACGCCTAAATGGTCCTTTGAAAAAATATTCTTTAAAAAATCCACGCCTCTTTAAAAAATTCTCGCCTCTTTAAAAAATCCTTGGAAAATATTTTTAAAAAATCCTTTCCTCTTTAAAAAAATCCTTGGAAAATATTTTTTAAAAAATACACGCCTCTTTTAGTCCTTGAAAAAATATTCTTTAAAAAATCCTCGCCTCTTATAGTCCTTGGAAAATATTTTTTAAAAAATCCACGCCTTTTTGAATTGGTCCTTTGAAAAAATATAATTTTTTTTCGTAGTAAGTCCTTTGCTTTAGTTTCACTTCATTCTATTTTGCTTTTCTTTTCTTAGAACACATATGCAACAAACTTAATCTACATACATACACCTAATGATGTATTATGACATGCAAAAATAAAAAAGGATTTATTTGAGACAAAATTTTTTTTAATTTATTAAATGGAACTCGTTTACATACCTGGTAATACCTTCTCTATGTGTGCATGGCTGCTGGACTTCGAATGCATACTGAAATACTTAAGTCCTTACACCTTAAATATATCTTCCAGAAATTATTCAACATTTCTATGGAGGACAAAAACTGCATATCATCAACATTGATTATGATGGACGATTTGGAATATTTTTTTATTACTTCGAAATGAAACCTTAGAAGACAGCAAAATAAGGTCATTTGTTTTATATATAGTTTTTTTCTTCTTGAATTTCGTTACAATAATGAAATGCCAAAATAGAAACATTTGGGGTTTTTTCTTGCGTATTTTGTTCCTCATTTTGTTTTTATTTTTGCACACACATATGTACTTACATATATATTACGAAAGCTGAGAAAGAAATCTCCATGCCCTCACACAACACATAAATAAAAATTAAATACCCATTTGTATGGATATTTTCTATTATTTATACGAGTATACAAAAAATTGAGTGTTATTATTTTTTTCGCTATAAATATAAATGACAATTACTATTTAAAAGAGTCATTGGATATTGAATTTTATTTCTTTGGGTTTCAAAAATGCAAAATACAATGTATTGCATTCTGTTTCAGATACTCTTAGAAATGAATAATAAGATGTAGCATTGAATAGTATTCGAGGTCAGTTCAATAACATAGGTCAGTTCTTATACATTGCGGGGAGAGAACGTATTTAAATATTGATAGAGCACGTGAAAAAATATTCCATGGGAAATTGCGTGGGTGTATTTTTTTACTTCTACAATTCCAAAATAAAATAGAAATAAAAATTACCGGATGCTTTTACCAGATGTTTAATCTCATGGCACCGGCTGATTGCTTTGAAGTAGAAACCCACATATTTTACCCAATTACTATCCTACATTGAAACATCTTACCCAATGAATCTATTGTTTTACACAATTTTCTAGCTTTTCTTAGGCTGGAAAAAATAATAATTTCATTATAACCCCATAAAGTATATACATTATTGAAAGTTGAAAACATAAAAACTATGAATAGAAATAACAAAAACACTTCCCGAAAAAATATATAGAAACGATTGAAATTGATGCCATTGTTTATTTATTTATATATGCGACTATTTTCAGAAAATTTTGAGTTTTTGAGAGTATTTTATAATATTCGACAGAAAGAAGAAGACCTGCAGCTCTTCTACAGGGAGAGAAATTCACGCTGTTCTTTAATAGGATGAAAAATGGCTACATCTCTTCTATAGTTTTAATACCCTTCAGCATAGTGATACTGACATAGAAATTTTTAACCCCACCTGAAGGTATACAGCAGCGAACCATGTTGAAAAGTATTTTTAAAACGGCATCGTTATGTAGTAAACATACAAAATCCGCAACTATGTAATCCACACACATGTGTTTTAATACAAATTGATCACAATAATTCTAAAATATACACATTTATCGAATTGCATCAAATTATTGCCAATAATTGTTGCTAAATTTTATTACAAGTTCAATTTGAATATTTCATATTATATAGCAGAATCCAATATCGAATTCATATGAAAAACATGGTAGAATATCTGTATACTCTATACATACGTACTTGAAGTATTGAGCTGATATGTGCCGCAAGTGAAAAAGCAACGAAAAAGAAGTACAAAGCCGATATTATTACCTTACAGGAAATACGATGGAAAGGGACAGGTGTAGTTGTCATGAAGTGAGACATGCATTTGGCTGCAGATTTATGGCTTATAGGAGAATAAAAGATCTCGTCTCCAGATTTACTCCAGTAGATGAGCGAATTGATATAATCCATATAAAAGCGAAGTTCTACCACATCAGTCTTATTAGCGCCCATGCTCCGACGGAAGGAAAAGATAAACAGACCAAAGACATATTTTACGGGCGCTTGAAAACATCATATGACATATGCCCTGGCCATGACATTAAAATTCTGCTAGGAGGAGAAAATATTTTTGGTCCCACCTTTGGAAAATTCAGTCTCCACGAAGAAACATCTGACAACGGCATGAGGTTGATTGACTTCACGGCAGCAAAAAACATGGTAGTTAGCAGCACCAAATTCAAGTATCTCGATATACATAAGGCCACCTGGATTTTTCCCGATCAAACAACGAGAAATCAAATTTATCATTTTGTGATAGACGGAAGGCATTCATCCAATGTTTTAGACGTTCTATCGATGCGAGGTCTGTACTCGTATTAATGTAGCAGAATAGCTGCGATCTAATGTAACACGGAAACTCGACGTCGAAAAGCTGTAGCAGAAGCTTACACTGCTCAGCACAATGGCAAATAATTGTTCACTCCCTACAAACAATCAAGAAACGCATGGAACGATCAAGAGTATCGTAATGCTACTGAGGTGAAAAAGGCAGCATATAGGTCAACCATGCAAACAGTAGCAACACGCAATGCGAGAGAGAATTATCGGGAAAAAAGGAGAGAGAGAAGAAACGTATTTTCAAAAAAGAAGAATGAACAAGAAAAACTTGAGCGTGAGCAATTCGTGATGTACCGAATGAAGTCCAGAAATTTTACCAACAAGTGAAATATAAAACAGAAGACTTAGGTGCAGACACATCCTCCTGTAGACATGAAGAAGGAAACCTGGTGACAGATACAGACAGCGTGATGAGGATCTGGAAGGAGAATTTTTGAAAGCTTCTGGTATCAAGTAGCAAGAAGATATATGACGGTATAGATTGACCATAATATCAATTAATCGGCGGAAGAATAATGAAGCACCAGGCGCCGATCGAATACCCGCCAACTATTCAATACCGATGGCCGGACGCTGATCAGGAACATGCACCAACTGTGTCCCGTGCACAAAAAGGAAACCAGACTATATGTGCCAACTATAGGGGAATTAGTTTCCAATGGACTGAAGCCAATGGTCAATTATATGGATCGTATCAAAGCGGCTTCAAAAATGGCATATCCACTATAGACCTGATGTTCAAACTGCGCCATGTCCTAGAAAAGACCCACGGAAAACACATCGACAGATTCCACCCATTCGTCGACTAAAAAGCCGCATTCGATAGCCCAATCCGCTCAGAGGTGTTTACCGACATGTCTGCGTTCGGCATTCCTTCAAAATTAATACGGCTATACAGAATAACTTTAAGTGCCACAAGGACAACAGTTAACGTCGGAAAGGACCTCTCGGAGCCCTTCAATACCGAACGAAGATTCAGGCAAGGTGACAGTTTGTCGTGTGGCCTATTTAACCCTTTCAGTGTCAAAGAAAAAATTTGTCGAAATAGAAATCTAAAATTTTGTATTTAAAATCATATAAAGGGGTATAGTTTAGAAAAAATAGCAATTGCCATTTTAACCCTCGGCCAGTTTCGTCTGTTTTTCAGCAAAAACAAAAACATCAATAGTAACGGTACATAGGATAACCAAAGAAAGAGAGTACTTTTAAATGTCGAATATATTCGACAAAAACTCTAAAAGGGTTAACATCCTGCTGGAAAATGTCATACGAGAACAGAAATTGACACTCTATACGCCAAACAGCATATGTTACTCGCCTACGCCGACGACATCGACATAATGGGCCGAACTTTGCGAGCGGTAACAGCCACAACATACTAGCACACATTAATATTTGTATATGTAGATGTGGGATTCTCTGACATCTTTCCTGCAAATTCTCATAATTTTTAAATGAACCCCTGATTAGATTTAGACGTAAAATTTTGTCGAAAACGGCGAATAAATCCACAGACAAATTGGAAATATTGTTCAAAACATCATATACCTATCAGAAAAAAATATACAAGATATCGCTAGTTTACTGCCAGACCGACATAAATCAAAATTGTGATGCTTATGTTAAAGATGCAGAATTGTTCGCTATATCAGACTTCATGTTGTATAAACAAATCGAATCAATATTCCTTACACACTAGGATTGAGAAGCTACAGATGTGAGTAGCTTGAAAACTTAAAACGTATTTTCTACAAAATCGATTTTTTTGATTTATCCCGGTTTTGCAACAAATGAGCGATATGTTAAAGGTTGAGACTATATATATGTCGGCAATTCCGACTGATACCTTCTACCTCATTCGGATACTTCCTAGATATATTAACTGTCCTTTCATTCTTTGCGTTTCTCGTTGAAAATCTGAAATTATGTTAAAGATGCAGAATTGTTCGCTATATCAGACTTCATGTTGTATAAACAAATCGAATCAATATTCCTTACACACTAGGATTGAGAAGCTACAGATGTGAGTAGCTTGAAAACTTAAAACGTATTTTCTACAAAATCGATTTTTTTGATTTATCCCGGTTTTGCAACAAATGAGCGATATGTTAAAGGTTGAGACTATATATCTGTCGGCAATTCCGACTGATACCTTCTACCTCATTCGGATACTTCCTAGATATATTAACTGTCCTTTCATTCTTTGCGTTTCTCGTTGACCTTTCTCAGGTATTGCATTTTAGAGGTTTCCATAACAATCGGCATTTCAATGTCGTCTACTTCGATGTCCACTTTATAGAAGGAACACGTAGTAGACTGTCATTTTATTATAAAATTTTATTTTATTATTATAAAAAATAACCTGTGCCTGCTAATTTTGAAAAAATTAATTAATTGAGTAAACAGAATTAATTGGATTTATTTTATCTTAAAATATGTTTTGTTGGTTTATTCAATTATTTAAACATAATTACAATTAAACACAATTATGATGATCACACATAATTACAAATATTTTTTTGGGGAATATATTTCATATCAGCTCTCACAGAATTAAATTTATGCCTTTGTTCCAAATTGTGAAACATATTTGTTTTTAATAAAATATGTATATTTATTAACCTAACAGGAATTCCATATTTATGGTACGGTTTCTATATGGCAATATAGAACGAATTCTTCTTTCAACATTATTATAACATACTTCTATTGTAAGGATAGATTTTAAGACATTTTTCGACATAGAGAAACAGCATTATGGATAGTTTCTTAATTAATAATTTTTACTTAAATTAATTTGTTTCTGTTTTGTTTTTACTAAATATGTAGGTATGCATCGGTATATCAAAATGTACACTTGATCATGGAATCATTCCCTCGCTATTTATTTTCCGATCATTCATTACAGTCTGTAAAGAAACAACAACAACAATAAAACGAAATTAAAGAAACACACAAACAAAACAAGATATAAAATTCAAGTAGAAAATATTTTCCATCAAAAGCTATTCGCCAACAAAATATTATAAACAATAAAGTCATAATTCAGTTTTTGTTTTGTTTTGACTAAATACCTGCATTAATGACACCTTCGATTGCAGTTCGGATTCAATGGAATCTCTTTGGCCAGACGATGAAGTCAAGGTGGTTTTACGGCCGATGCTGCGATGAGAATTTTGAGATCTGCGTTGTGCTGTTGATTTCTTGCCAAATAGAATTGACTGTAAAAGAAAAAACCAAAGAAATGCAAAAAGAGAATCAATAACTTTTTTATTACACCAAAATTTGTTTTCAATAAATTAAACAAATAATTGAAAAAACATAATTTGTTAACAGATGATGAATCAATAGGCAACAAAAAATGAATATTGACTAGACAGACGATTTACCTTAAATGCCTGGCGAAATTTATTACTCATCAAATTGTACAGCAAGGGGTTAATGCACGTCGACAGATAGTAGAGCACCCCCGATATATATGTCATCACCGTGTAAATGACCTCATGATGATCCTTGGTGTTGCTGTTGTTGTTGTTGCTATTATTATTGGCATTGACGGTGCTGCTCTTGAGACTGTCTCGGACATCTTCGCTGCTTGTTTGTAATTCCACATCAGCGACAGCATCATTAATGTCGCTTTTAATATCCGAACTATGTGCCGAGCCGCCATCCGCTATTACCCCAGGACCATAGACAGCAATTAACCGTTGAGCATGAAATGGTGCCCAACATAAAAAGAAGCAAATGACAACAGCGACTGGAGAAAAAACAACAACAAGAACAAAATTATTTGACTAAAATATCACACATGGCTTATCACGAAATACTTATTATTGTATTGTCAATAGTGTAATACATAATTAAGAATAAAGGGTGTCGCATGTTTTTGGGTGATATGTTGTTTGTCCATTTACAATTCTGTTGTTCTGTTCCAACGGGCAATTCAGATGACAAATTCAATACAGATAGTTTTGAAAGTTTATAGGAGATCCCCCATTTTCCATGGAAATGCAATCAAAATCAAGTACGAATGTCACCTGCCAAACGTTGTATATCCTCCAGTGTATCTTCCCAAAATACTAAAAAAAAGGTCGGGGCTTCTATTTGGGATATTTATTAGGTTATTATTAATTCTCTGCAGGAGGAGAAAGGAAATACAAATTGCACTGCGACACAAAAGGAGGTCATGGTATGAGGGGAGAAAATTTCTTATGGGAGATTGGAGATTGTATTAGGAGCTCAGAAAGACAAATTCGCCATACGTCAATTTTTTTTAAGTTATAGGGTCATAAACTTGTTTCTGGTAACTCTAAAGTTCATGAAGGAAAGGATTTTTATATTTGTGGATTCTTTTTGTCATCAGTCAAGTCGAATGAGGAATATTAGTTTAAAACATATCCTCGTTCCATCTCGAGACCTTGTGGGTCTTTTTAGTGTTTATTTTATTAAACCATAAACTAAATATCAAATATGCTACAAAAATATCGCTCATAAGAGTTTCAATAGGGGTTCCAAAAACAAGTGCCGAAGTGCCATTTCCACTTTTACCCAATCTTTGCCCAGTAAACCTTATATTTCGAATAAAGTTTGAAATATTACCATAAATATGTCTCATAATGCCAAACGCGTTAATAAAAATTATATGCAGGAGAAAAATCCACATCGATAAATTTTTTAAAACGGATTTTGATATAATAAACCGGCAAAACTTATAAACTTGTCATTTTCCGTCCCTTACGGTCTTATTGCACAGTGTTACAAATACTTGGGTAGGAAAATTCGGCTAGGACCCTCAACATTTTGAAATAAAAAGAGTGGCCGTTAAATGGGGGATTTTTCAAAACATTTAATTATATTGAAATCATTTTTTTTTTTTTTTTTTGAACTTGCGGCTAAATCTTTTAATGGAGAGTTGCTCTTTAATAGGAGATATTGCAAAACATATGACCTCTACTGCAATGTGTCTTTATAACTTTTTTGCTCAAGAAAATGGTGGGGGCTATGTGAAAATATTGGCCTCTTGTGAAAATGTCCAGTAAATATACTTTTCCACCTCATAGAAATCGGAGTCCTTAGAAATATCGAAAAGATCGTGGCGATCGAAGAAAAATATTTCATCGAAACTAAGAACTAATCGACTCAGAAATTCTATCGAAAATTTATATAAACACTCTTACCAATAAAATAGTACCATAAGGAAATGCGTTAGTTAGGATAGTTATCGCAAGGATCTCCGATTAGAATATAAAATCAGAAGACTAGAATGTGATCTTCTAATGAAGTGCAGAAAACCTCCATCGAAACCATTATGGGAGACGGAAAAGGCATAACCACTAAAAGGCTGACCACTTTTTGTTCAACTCCTTTGTAATTTCCTTGTCAAAATACACGGTATATATGTCTGACCTAAGTGATGGCTGTCGCTACCTGTTGACATTTTCTGATAAATGTACTGAGTACGATTTGACGTACTACCATGTGTTATGTTATTTAGAATTTATTGTCATTTGTCATGCCATAACTTTTGACAAATTTACGTGGATTAGCCACATTCAACGAAAGTTAATCGGAGAAGAAACACTTAGAAACAAATGGTCAGACGTTTCTTCGACAAAACTGGTCAAACTGACGACTGTGTAGGAGGTCAATTTCAAGTTGCACAATTAGGAGTGAAGTCATCGAAAAACAAACAAAGAAAAAAGAAAATCTTAGGTTGGGGAAAAAGAAATTTATTATTTTTTCATCGGATTGCTGTACTGATAGATTTCTCGTAAAGTATCGGTCAAACAATTTCAGATTTATGCTCGTTGGAAGGGTCTCATTTCGCAGAAAAAAATATGGTGCTTTTGTGAGTTACAGGGTGTTCTAAATGGAAGTAAACAAAGAGACACTTCGGTACATTTTACAGGTTTTCATCGCACAGGTAGACCGGTCGTCGAAAATTTCGATAAAATCGGAGAAATTATCGAAGTTGACCGGAATGTTAGCAGTCGTAACATCGCCTAGGAGTTAAAAATCGACCATAACGGTTTTAAATCATTTACAAAAAATTGATTTCTTTTTCCACAACCTAAGTGATTTCGATATAGCATGAAAACCTAGCCGTAAAAAAGTTTGTTCTCGTAGGATACCGTATCTTGTCGATTGGTGCAAATAAATTTAGTTGTGATTTTAAAGATTTATGCGTGTGAACCCGAAGGAAAACTGCATTACTCAGGGAAGGAACACTTCTTCGGCAAAACGGGTCAAACTGACGACTGTCCCGCTTGAGCAGCGTAGTAGGTCAATTTCAAGTGGTACAGCTAGGAGTGAAGTCTTCGAAAAACAAAGAAATGAATACAAATATTTATGCACTTCTCACACATAGGTTCCGTCGTACATTCGAGACTTGGAACCATAGTACTGCAGATTATTTTTTATTTCCGCACATCAAAAAATACGTAGTTAACGATCTTTGTCGCCAGAAGAACCTGTAGAAGCGTTAAAACTTGGTTTTGAGGTTTATCCATTTGTTTAAGCGTATGGAAAATTGTATAAATCGTGCTGGGCAATACCTAGAAAAATATTAAACCATTTAATTGTCCAGTTCATAAGCGTTTATGTCTTTACATACCTGTCCATCCTATACCAATTTCTCCTACGTTTCAGTACCTCGGTGCTAAATTCCTATTTTGGTGTACCGATCGAGATAGCTCGACTAGCAGAACTGATCCCGAATCGATGTCCATCTTAATTTTTAATTGGGGAACGAAGTTCGGTTCTGCACAAAGACAACACTATAAATCGTGATAATAATCGGTTATTATTGAGGATATGAAATGTACCAAAAAGCTTAGTGTTAGTCTGTTTTTCTAGGTGTAAATAAGGCTGCAATTATAATCCGAATATAACGAAATTTAACACGAATAAGGGGATATGGCAGCAAAAGAGAATTGTGGTCTTAAAGCTGATCGGCCAACATTTAGCGTATCAAATAGACATTGACTTTTGTTACAATAAGACATTATCCTAAAAAAATTATAAAAAAGGGATGGTTGACCCATCGATATGAGAGAACGAATATGCGATAAAATCTAAAATATGCGATCCAGATTCTAGGTTGAGATTACCTTTCAGAGTCTTTAAAATAAATTTAGAATACGAGCTATGCTCAGAAAATAACCATTATTTCGATTTTTCTCAAAAAGTATTTATTCATCAATTATTATTTTGTCCCCTATAAAGTAATCCCCTCAAATATAATATACTTATGTCAGCTTCGAAACACTGCTTAACTTTCGATTTTTATTTTATCTCCTCAATCATAGCAAAACACTTTCCTATCATCGGTGTCTTCAGTTTTGGGAAGCGGGAACTCAAAAATTTACGCACGATCATCGAATTGTGAACTATCGTTCAAAATCCCTGACTTGTTTTCCACATTTTTATGGGAAACCGTATTGACCGTACGCACCACGTCATAGCAGTGGAAGAAAACAGGCAACAGACCCTTTAATCCTTTCGGTCCTGATATGTTCTTCTTTTGGTATGATTGTGCTTTGATTTAAATAACATACCTAAACATCCATGATTCGTTTGTCGTTGAAGATGCTCAACAGCTCCTGTTCTATACACTTGTTATACACTCGACATTATGACTAATGAGGGTATATAAACTTTGCTACGTCAAATGTGGTTTCCATTTAATTCAAATTGACTGGCTGCAGTGTTTAATTTTGAGATTTTTACTAGTTTTTCGTTTCAAAACATTTCGTATTATTTTGTACTCTGAGAGAGATATTTACATTTCCCCGTTTACTAGATTTACTATTTAAAACAAAAAAACCAGTATGAGCATCATTATTGACATCTTCTTGGGCTTTCCAACAGCACCAATTTGGTTACTAGTTTTCTATAAAAGCTGTCATTCCAATGTTACAACAACTTAAAATTGCTAATATTTGATCATATCTAAAATGGTGTCTAGCTAGAGTATTTGTAAATAGTACTCACATACATATCGTATATTTTTATGTATATTGTTTGTCTTGTAAGTGTTCTTAAAATAAATGTTAATTATCATCGAATATTAGTTCGATGATTGTCATTGTTTGACATTTTATACGATGTTTCACATCAGAGCTGTACAATTTAGGGCACATTTATTAATTAATTACAAATAAATTCTAATGCCGATATTGTTTATTTACATTATTAAATTTGTTGTGCTATGATTAATTGCGGTAATTTATTGGTTTCAAAATAAAGGCTAAGTGATAAATGGTATTTTTCTAAAAAATTTAAATTGTTGAAATATTTATTCAGTTCGTAAATTCTATTATAGTTTCAGCAACAACAACAAAAAGTGATACAAATTAATACAATTTTAATTCGAATAAAAAACAAAAGCTAATCGAAATATTATGAAAAAATCAGCATGTTTTCCAAATAAAAGCACATTAATGTAAATGAATTGGGAGTAAATAAATGGCCATTGATAATAATTGGCTATATGAGCACAGTGTTGCGATGCCTATACATACGTGGAATTATTTTTCTTTTCATATACATTTTAAAAGGTACATTGATGGTAATGTGGAACTATGTATACAAAGCGTTAATCTTTAAGGGGACCCCCCCTCATTCTCGGCGTCAACATTTTTTTGATTTAATTCTAATCTACTCTAATTCTAGAATCCCCCTACAAAATTTCAAGGAATCTTGAAGATATAGCCGATTTATTGTGTCAGCATCAAGTGACGGCAAGAGTGATTCTCAAACTTAAAAGGTATTTTTCTCGAAGCTGTATGGCGGGCACGATAACTCAAAAACTAATAATCCAATCGGTTCCAAATATTGACACGTTTCTCCGTGAGTGTATAGCTCTCGTATGAATTAGGATAAAGCTAATCGGTGAAGATCTTCCTTACTTTTTAACTTAGTTTGTGGTCAAAAATAGGCGATTTTCCAAAAAAAAAAAATTCAAAGTTCCGCCATTTTGTTAATTGTTGTGCGAAGTCAATAATCTTAGTTCATACGAGAGCCAGACATGTACTCTTTCTAATACAGTTGGAATTTTCGGATTCCGATGTACCAGTGAGGAGTTATCGTGCCCGCAATGAAAAATCATCCCCGTTATCATGCCCGCCATAATTTTTTTGTAAATTATTTTTCTTCCTTTTTAAGTCTTCAAATATATATTCAAATATATTACAAACCTTAATAAATTTTAAAATCTTAAAAGAAAAAATCGAGAATGGGTGGGGGTGCTTTTTCTAGGGCCCCAAAGGGGCTAGGTATTTAAAAATATACATTTACTTAATAACAAAAATGCGTGGGGTTTTAAAAATATTTTTCCAAATGAACATCAAGGGGTGAATTTTTAAAGTATATTTTTTCAAAGGACCAACAAGGAGTGGATTTTTTAAGAATATTTTGTCAAGTACAACAAGGCTTGGATTTTTTAAAACTATTTTTTCAAGGACAACAAGGCTTGTATTTTTATACCCTACACAACTATATTGTCAAGGTATTATAGCTTTGTGCAGCCCCAAGAGTTTCTAACGCCGCGAAATATTGGTCCTAGACCCACCTTTAAGTATACCGATAGTCATATCTCGACTAGCTGAGTCGATCTAGACATTTGTGTCCGTCCGTCTGTCCATTATAATTTGTAAACACGATATGAGCCACAGTTATGGACCAATCTTCAATTTTGCGTGTAGAATGGGTTATTGCCAATGAAGACCCATATTGTTTTTGGTAAAGATCGGTTAATATTTAGGGGATGAAATAGACCAAAAACTTTTCTGATTTCCTGGTCGCTTCAGAGACCGCAATTATTGCACAAACATTGCGAATTTTTACATGGAGAAGGGGATCGGGCCAAAGAATAGGCATGCCTTTTTTGATAAAGATCGGTCAATATTTAGCTGGTAAAGTGGACCCTGACTTTTGTGTGAAAAATTACAAAATTTGTATTCTATGGCATATATTTTTACTCCTGAAGGACATAGACCCGAAACGGTGATAATATATCGAAGACGAGAGGTTGGCATTTGAATTGGTACCAATTATATTGTCGTATCTACTCGGATGTGGGAGTTACTTACTTAGCTGGCTTGTTACAGAACGGTTGTTCCATAAGCCGAGCTTAAAAAAGATTTCCAAGCGGGTCGGTCTTGTGCGCAAGCCCACCAATTTGAAAGACCACGTTCCAAGATGTTGTTTTCTACTTGGTCTTTCAATGTAATTCGTGGCCTTCCCCTTCTACGGGAACTATCAGTAGGCTCATTTTTATATGCCTTTTGAGCAGGGGCATTTTCATTCATCCGCACAACATGGCCTAGCCACCGTAGTCGCTGCAGCTCAATACGACTGACTATGTCGATGTCCGCGTATAAATTGAAATGCTCGTGGTTCATTCGACGCCGATATTCACCGTCGACGCAGATCGGCCCGTAGATCTTTCGGAGAATTTTTTTCTCAAACACCCCAAGCGCTGCCTCATCTGCTTGCGCAAGTACCCATGCTTCTGATCCATATAATAGCACGGGTAGTATCAGCGTCTCGTAAAGTGTGAGTTTGGTCTGGCGGGAGGTGGCCTTGTTTCTAAACTGCTTACTTAGACCATAGTAGCATCTGTTGGCCAACACAATCCGAATTTCAAAACTGATGTCATTCGTTTACCATGGCGGTACCAAGGTATATAAAGTTTTTAACTACCTCGAAGCTGTAGTTCTCAAGTTCCACAGTTGGTCCGAGTCTACTGGACATCTTGCGCGTTGATACCATCAGCTTGGTCTTCTCGCCGTTTACTGTCAGACCCACTTTGGCAGACTCCTTCTCAATTTGTTCAAAGGTGACTGTTACCGCTCGCAATGTTCGACCCATTATATCGATGTCATCAGCGTAGGCGAGTAACATGTGTTGTTTGGTGTACAGAGTGCCATTTCTGTTCGCCTTTGCGTCTCGTATGACCTTTTCCAATAGGATGTTAAAAAGATCACACGACAAACTGTCACCTTGTCTGAATCCTCGTTCAATATTGAAGGGCTCCGATAGGTCCTTTCCTACTTTAACTGCTGACCTTGTGCCACTTAAAGTTATCCTGCATAGCCGTATTAATTTTGCAGGAATGCCGAACGCAGACATGGCTTTAAACACCTCTGAACGGATAGGCTGTCGAATGCGGCTTTATAGTCGACAAATAGGTGGTATGTGTCGATGTGTTTTTCGTGGGTCTTTTCCAGGATTTGGCGCAGAGTGAAAATCTGGTCAATGGTGGATTTGCCAGGTCTGAAGCCGCATTGATATGGTCCGATGATGTCATTGACCATTGGCTTCAATTGTTCACACAGCACACTGGATAGCACTTTATATGCGATGGGAAGGAGACTTATTCCTCTATAGTTGACACATATCGTCTTGTATCCTTTTTTGTGCACGGGACACAGGATGCTGAGGTTCCAATCATTGGACATGCATTCATCTAGCCAAATTGTGCTAATAAGCTGGTGCATGCTCCTGACCAGCATCTGGCCACCAGTCTTGAATAGTTCGGCTGGTAACCCATCGGCTCCTGCTGCTTTGTTGTTCTAGAGCCGATTAATTGCTTTTGTGACCTCATCTCTATACCATCATATCTTATTGGTTCTGGGCTATCTTCTTCATCGCGACTATTTGATACTAGAAGCTTTTCGAAATGCTCCTTCCAGATACTCAACACGGTGTCTGTATCTGTCACCAGGTTTCCTTCTTCATCTCTACAGGAGGATGTGCCTGTACCAAAGCCTTCGGTTTGGTGTTTTACTCGTTGGTAAAATTTGCGGACTTCATTCTGACTCCTGTACATCTCCATTTGCTCACGCTCACGTTTTTCTTGTTCTTTCTTCTTTTTTTCTGAAAACACGTTTCTCCTCTCTCCCTTTCTCCCGATAATTCTCCATCACGTTACGTGTTGCGGATGTGGGAGTTACACGTAAATATTTACAGGTGCTTACGTATTCAGATATTATTTAGTTACCCATTACCACACTAGTAATTAATAGGGCTGTACTGAAGAGGTGCTGTTGACCTCTAATCGAGCAAGATGGTGCAAATATCACGAAATATTGCCCAGGCTCAGAATAAACATCGGCAGAAAGTTAGAGTTCCGTGGTAGTTGTGTAGGGTATCGTATGGTCGGCCCCGTCCGACTATACTGCTCCGCTCACTGGTTTTTAAATAATACATTTTCTGAGGCCCCAAAGGGACTAGATTTTTTTAATATATATATATATATATATTCAACTGAACAAAAATGCGTGAGTATTTAAAAATATGTTTTTCAAAGGAGCATTAAGGCGTGAATTAAAAAGAAAATCAAAGGAACATTAAAAGTATTTTTTCAAATGAACATCAAGGCGAGAATTTTTTAAAGAATATTTTTTTAAAGGCCAACACGGCGTGGATTTTTAACAATATTTTCTTAAAGAACCCACAAGTTGTGGATTTTTTAAAGAAATTTTTTTAAAGGACCAACTAGGCGTGGATTTTTTAAAGAATATGTTATCAAAAGGCCAACAATGTTTTTTTTTAATTTTTTTTTAACATCCATAATTTTCATAAAATTTCAACACTGTTCTGGCCATATGATAATTTGTTTTTTTTTATTTTGTGTATTTGATTGTTTACAATAATCATTGATGTTCTTTTTTGTCTGTATGTATGTATCACCATCTCTCACACTCCCCTCACATCATCATCATCATCACACATCATCCGAGCGATTGCTTTCTAATTAAACTTTGGTCATTCAAATCGATTTCGAACTGTTAATGTTTCGCTAATAAAGTGTAAATGGGAATGACAGAAAAAATTAAGTGGAGGTGGCGCCGCTATAGGCTTGTTTAATCGCACCAGGCAGGCAGTCGTTAAGCGATGAAGATTGACGAGGTCACAAATCGATAAGAACTGTCTGCACTTCACTATAGCTGGTGCTCCTGCTCATCCTCGCAGCACCGACAATGCCAACAGATATTCGAGCACATTTAAATGAGCCGAAAGTACATCACAATAATAATGACATATGTTAAATAAAACTTATCGCCATTGACTTGTAATATTTATTAAATGGTAATATTATATCTAAATGTTGGTTATGTACGAAAGTACGAATAGATAATGAGCCCCATTGTTTATATAGACAATAAACGTAGCTGGAGGAGAAATTGATAGAAAACGTGTGTTTGTCACGTGAGGTTAAGAGAGAATAGTTTTTCAAAAATATGTTTTTCTGAGGTCCAAAAAGACGTGAAATATATTTTTTCCAAAGACCAAAACAGGCGAGAATTAAAAAAATGTTAAGGACCAACGAGTGCGCGAATTTTTTAAAGAATATTTTTTCCAAGGACCAAAACCGGCACGGATTTAAAAAAAAAATCTAAGGACCAATAAATGTTTATATTCTAATAATTCCGGATATTGACCCTAGTATTTGTTATATCTCCTGATAATCAATTTCTATAATGTCAGCCTCTTGCATATGGTCAAATTTCCCAATATGTAAATGTGTTCCAAGAATTCACGTTGGGCCAATGACGTAAAATACCAAGACTTACTTAAGTCACATTCTATATTTACCTAATCAATGACAATATGTTCGAATAGTTTGTATGAATCACCAAAAACAAAACTAATGGTGAGGATTCTAAAAATAACAGAACTACTATTTCTGGTTGTCTTTCCATGATAAATCTGTTAGGTGTCCAGCTGTAATAATAATAAGCATAGCGATCGGTTATATGCATATGTCAATCTGGTATTAGTAACTAATACACGTGCTGAACGTTTTGTTGACTTTGACCGCCATCGGAATATCCATTTGGCAACAATGTGTACTAGAGTTTTGCGATAAAATGGGGTTTTGTTTATTTACCAATATATGAACGGTAGGAGATTTGGTGTAACGTAACACAGGTGTTAAATTGATTAATGAAAGAAAGAATGAAAATAATACAAATTTAAACATTCCATATTCTTTAAAAATGTTGTCCTAGAAAAAAATATTCTTTAAAAATCCACGCCTGTATTACTTACTTAGCTGGCTTGTGACAGAATTTCGTTCCATAAGACGGGCTTAGAAAAGATTTCCAGGCGCGTCGGTCTTTTGCGCAGTTTTCCAATTTAAAAGACCATAACCGGCAATGTTGTCTTCGACTTGATCTTTCCATCGTATTCATGGCCTTCCCCTTCTGCGTGAGCCATCAGCTGGATAGCTTTTATATGCCTTCTGGGCTGGGGCATCTTCATCCATTCTCACAACATGATCTAGCCAACGTAGTCGCAACAGCTCAATACGTCTAACAATGTCGAGGTCCGAGAATAGCTGGTACAACTCATGGTTCATTCGACGGACCTTCACCATCAACGCAGATCGGTCCATAGATCTTTCTGAGAATTTTTCTCTCAAACACTCCAAGAGCTGCCTCATCTGCTTGCGTAAGTACCCATGCTTCAGATCCATATAACAGCACGGGTAGTATCAGCGTCTTGTAGAGTGTGAGTTTTGTCTGGCGGGAAGTTGCCTTGCTTTTGAGTTGTTTGCTCAGTAGCATCGATTGGTCATCACTATCCTTCTCCGAATTTCAAAAGTGATGTCATTCGTTTTATTTACGGCGGTACCAAGGTACCAATATAAAATCTTTGACTACCTCGAAGCTGTAATTCACAAGTTCCACAGTTGGTCCGAGTCTACTGGACGTCTTGCGGGTTGATACCATCACTTTGGCAGACTCCTTCTCATATTGTTCAAAGGTGGCTGTTACCGCTCTCAATGTTCGACCCATTATGTCGATGTTCACTTTTGCCTCTCGTATGACCTTTTCCAGCAGTATGTTAAAAAGGTCACACGACAAACTATCACCTTGTCTGAATCCTCGTTCGGTATTAAAGGGCTCCGAGAGGTCCTTTCCGACTTTAACTGCTGATCTTGTGCCTGTTAAAGTTATCCAGCATAGCCGAATAAATTTTTGCAGGAATGCTAAACGCATACATGGCTTTATACATCCCTGAACGGATAGAGCTGTCGAATGTATAGTCGATGTGCTTTTCCAGGATTTGGCACAGAGTGATAATATGGTCAATGGATTTGGATTTGGTCAGTGGATTTGCCAGGTCTGAAGCCACATTGGTATGGTCCAATAATGTCATTGGCCATTGGCTTCAGTCGTTCACACAGTACGCTGGATAGCACTTTATATGCGATGGGAAGGAGACTTATTCCTCTATAGTTGGCGCATATCGTCTTGTCTCCATACAAGCATCTGACCACAAGTCTGGAATAGTTCGGCTTGTAACACATCGGCACCTGCTGCTTTATTATTCTTCAGCCGATTGATTGCTATTCTGATTTCATCTTGGCTAGGTGGTATACACTCTACACCGTCATCTATTATTGGTTCTGGTATCCACTTCACTGCTACTTGATACCAGAAGTTTTTCAAAATTCTCCTTCCAGATTCTCAGCACGCTGTCTGTATCTGTCACCAGACTTTCTTCTTTATCTCTACAGGAGGATGTAGTAGCATTACGACACTCCTGATCGTACCACGGATTTCTTGATGGTGGTCTTTGGTACCCAAGTGTTGATTTTGCTGCAGTTTGTAGGGAGTGGGCAATTCTCTGCCATTGTGCTTCTATATTATTATCGGGACAAGGGGTGCTATCGTCAAGCAGTTGGGTAAGTTGAGCGGAATAGGCTTCTGCTATCTTTTGTGTTTGCAGCTTTTCGACGTCAAATTTCCGTTCCTTTGCTCCTACATTAAGACGGGTGCGTACCTTGGCTGCCACAAGGTAATGGGCCAAATCGATATTCGCTACCCGGATCGACCGGACGTCTAAAACACTAGATGAGTACCTTCCGTCTATCACAACATGATCGATTTGATTTCTCGTTGTTCGACCGGGAGAAATCCAAGTGGCCTTGTGTATATCGAGATGATTGAATCTGGTGCTGCTAACTACCATGTTTTTTTGCTGCCGCGAAGTCAATCAGAGCCGTTGCTTGGTATCTAGAAAAAATATTCTTTAGAAATCCACGCCTGTATTGGTCCTAGAAAAAATATTCTTTAGAAATCCACGCCTGTATTGGTCCTAGAAAAAATATTCTTTAGAAATCCACGCCTGTATTGGTCCTAAAAAAAATATTCTTTGGAAATCCACGCCTGTATTGGTCCTAGAAAAATATTCTTTGGAAATCCACGCCTGTATTGGTCCTAGAAAAAATATTCTTTAGAAATCCACTCCTGTATAGGTCTTAAAAAAACATTCTTTAGAAATCAAAGCCTGTTTTGGTCCTCGAAAAAAATTTTCTTTAAAAATCCACGCCTATATTGGTCATAGAAAATATATGCTTTAATAACTTAATTCTTAGGTGATAATTAATTTAATATTGTGGCAATTTTTGGTTAAAAGTTCCTGGAGGTGTATTATTTCACCTTAATTTAGATGTGCCTACAAAATATTAATTCCTAAAATAATGATGATAGTCTATGAATCAATCGTCCCATTAATGTAATATAATACATCAAGTCAATTCATAGAAAGTATAAATAATATTTCTTTGAATTTCCGTTAAATAAAAATATTTCCTAAAACTTGCCTTACCTAAAGGAATTGCCAACCTATTGTTCTCAACATTCATGGTATATGCGACAACTTTTACTTAAATTTAATAAATGAATAACAAGTGGACGCTGACAGGTTAAAATCCGTTCTTGTCCCCATACAAAAACACCACAACAAAAAACCCAACACAAAACATTCATGACATAATAATTGTCTAATACCAGGAAAATCATTTATCGAAGCAAGCAGGTAAATAATTTATTATCATCTTGATTTAATAGCACCTGAGGACACACTAGATTAAGTTACATACGTAGTTATTTAGGTGTGTGAGTTTGGTGAGTAAATCTCTGCGTTGTAAACATTAGTGTGGACCATTTGTACTTTTTGATATGAAACAAATGTAAACATTTAGGAATGGATAAAAGTTGAACGGGCCGGCTTTATTATACCCTACACCGGTGGCCAAAACTTAAGCAACTGAAATAACAAACTGACTAAATGATCTGTAACTTTTTTGAAAATAAAGGTTTAATGCAGTACTCTGTGATAAGTTTCAACATTAAATTCTCTGACTATTGGGACTTAAATTGGGTCTGATTTTAAAATACTCAAAAAGAAATAACTGGTCACATCGTAATATATGTATAAAATACAAAAAGGATACGTAGGTCCACTCCATCTGATTCCCTAACGTCCTAACAAATGCAGTATTTGAATTAATCCAAACTATGCACGTAATAATATTTTTACGAAGGCTATTACAAGTCTGAATATGGAATTAGCGAATGACATAAGCTTGACTCGATGCGTGAGGCTATGTATCACCATGGACCATTCTCTTATCATTTTCCGAACTTCTACGAAGATTTTAGGCAAACAATTTGAGGTGTATCGGTTTCCCAAACTGGAAACCAATTTCTACTTCGCCATCTTCGAATATCCACACGATTGAATGGTGATTTGTTTCGGGCTTATATCGAATGCATGGTGATGGTAGAAATTTCCAAGGATTCAGGATATCACGATATGTGAGATGACAATTTTTTTCCAAATTGATTTTTAAGATTCTAAAAACAACAATTTCACACCTTATCAAAAATTGGCATGTCAGATGGTGCCAGGAAATACTTACAGCCAATTTAGTATACAATTGTTGCTGAGTTCTTCAAAACATCGAAAATCGGATCTGATTAAATATACTGGAGATATATGTATCCAGTTGTCTACGAGAAAAACCAGTGAGCGGAGCTGTATAATCGGACGGGACCGACCATATGATAACCAACACAACTACCACGAAAATCTAACATTTTACGGTTTTATATTTTGAGCATAGACAATTTCACGATATTTGCCCCTTTTGACCGAATATAAGTTAACAGCTCCACTTTCTAACCCTGGCATATTTTCCAAATCTTATTTTCCGAGATGAATATCTACGCCATAAAATAAAAATGTTGTCACTTTAGGTTTTAGTTAATTTGACATTCGGAATATTGACCGATTCCCATGTAAGCAGCCGTTCTAAGTATTTGGTCAGATCCCCTTCACAGTGTGAAATATATGATGTTCTGTATATAATAATCGACTCTAGAGCAAATAGAAAATCTTACAAAAAAGTTTTCGGTTCATTTCACCCCCTAAATATGATCTCAACAACATCGAAAATTATAGACCCTTGACCATAACCGGAACGTCATGTAAAATTTCAAAGCGATCCGCGCGGCATTTTCGCCCTCTAGTGTGGTAATTGTAATACTAAACAATATCAGCATACGTAGACCACCTTAAATATTTACGTATAACTCCGTTATCCGAGTACATGCAGCCATATAATTGGTATCAATTTAAAGGCCAACCACGCCTCTTGGATATACCGTCAACTTCTGCGATCTATATTCTTTAGGAGTTAATATACACCACAGAGAATGCAATTTTTTCATTTTTCAGTCTGGGTCTGGCTCTAAATATTGACCGATCTTCATGAAAAGAGTCATGTTTATTCTTTGACCAGATTCAATTCCTTTTGTACAATTTCGTGTTGTTCGGGTCATAAGTGTGGCCTCTTAAACAAACAGAAAAACCGACATAAAAGTTTTTGGTAAATTTCATCCCCTAAATCTCAAAAACAAACGGGGTCTTCTTTGGCTAGAACTCATCCTACATGCAAAATTTCGTGAGGATTGGTCCATAACTGTGGCCTGTATCGTATTTACAATTTATAATGGACAGACGGGCGGACTTACACACAAGTCTAGATCGACTCAGCTAGTCGAGATATAACGATCGGTATACTAAAAGGATCGGTATGCAAACTCTTGGGTCTGTACAAAACTATAATACCTGGAGAACCTAGTTGTGATGGGGAATGACAACATAGTTGTGAGAATGAAAGCTAGTAGTGAACCCAGAAAGCGGATTTGGTAATGACATGACATATTTTTTGCTGTTGGCTCAAAAATGTTGGAAGAAATAGTAGAAGAAAATTATTGATCTTCCTTGAGCTGAAGCATCCTAATCCATTTGCATCCTAGCCAACGCTGTCGCTGCAACTCGATGCGTCTAACTATGACGATGTACGTTGGCAGATGATATATCTGGTGGTTCATTCGACAGATAGATCTTTCGAAGAATTTTTCTCTTAAGCACCCTAATAGCTTTCTCATCTGCTTGCGCAAATACCCATCCCTCAGATCCATATTCCAGAACGGGTAGTATCAGCGCCTTGCAGATTGTGTGTTTGGTCTGGTCTGAGGTAAATAAAATCTTTAACTACCTAAAGCTGTATTTATCAATTTCCACAGTTGCAAGACTTCCAGTAGGTCATGCGCGTTGATACCATCAGCTTGGTCTGATAACCATTTACTGCCACACCCATACCCTCATCATAAGACGGAGTATATAAAATTTGCCATTCTGTTTATACCCGTCAAATTTTGACCGGAATAGAGAATATAAAATATATGTTCTTCATCAGAATAAAATTCTATGTCATGTCCGTATCTCTGTGGAAATCACAATAGAAGTCGCAATATTTAAAATCGAGCTTTGAAAATTTACACAGGTCTACTATTAATCCTATGATACTTGGTATTGCAAATGAGGTAAATCGGTCCATGTTTAGGCAGAGAATATTTTCTGATATCTTCGGTTTTAGCCGCATTTTCCAAGCGAATGGGATATACATTGGCATTCCGGGTTTTTGGAGAGTGATATAAATCCATATATTGGCATAGATGAAAAACATGTGTTCGGAAAATTATAAATTCAGATCCATGAGTTGACATAGCTTCAATATGAAGGTCCCGCCAATTTTTTGATATATGTATTAACTTTTTAGGTGCTTTTTCCATCTGAAAGCTTTAAGAATTGGAATATCGGAGTTTTGTAGGCTGACATACATTTGCTGAGAAAAAAGATAAATATAGGTCCACGTTTTGAGATATCCCTGTATAATGTCACGCCAAAATTTTCACCCCGAAGTGACTGTATATGGAATGCCAAATCTTTTGCAGAAGATTCCAACGTTTCAATGTTTAGGCAGTTACATTTTTCGTATTTTGAAGACTTTGGCAGATTTTCCCATCGACGAGGCTGCAATTGAGAACTCCAGATTTTTATTTCTATAAATACACAAATAACAACCTGTCGAGAGATATTCCTAAACCGGATAGGAAATAATTAATTTCCCATACCAAATTCATTAGGAAACAAAATTTAGGCTAATCGGACATCCAAAAAGAAGACATTTACAGTACCTAAAAACTATATGGAGGCAATGCCATGGTAAATTACTGCCACGAGAAAACGAAATACCAAACCACAGACACTCAGGTTGGAAAATAGATACCCAAAATGACTCTTGAAAGGCACTTCGAACGCCTCCAAAATACCGAAATACTTTGCAATGACACTGTCTCCATATAAAGAAATATTAAATATATACAGCATGTTGTGGAGGGTTTAAAAAGTTCGGTCTGGTCTGGAACTGAACCACTTTTTATTGTTTCCTGTATGACAAGTGGGATTTTCTAATTTTTTTGAACCGGATATTCAGATAATGACAGCGATTTCTGAGCTGCTCTTAGTTGACTAACTAGCACTATATGTATGCCAATTTTCAATCAGACGAAATAGCATTTTCCGCTTATTAAGAAAAAAGTGTGTATATTTTCAGTTTGCAAAAAAGAAATCAAATAAATAAACATCTTCAAATACTCACCCAACATTTTCAGCACCCTCTTCGTTCCGAATTGATTCATGCGTCCACGCACAGCGCTGACTTGGGCGCCACCCGAATAACGATACAAAATCGTATCACTCTGCACACTTTTCATACCGAAACGACCACGTCCACGTGTTGTCGATGGATCACTTAAATCATGTGATAGATCACGACGAAAACGTTTCATCATAGTGTCCTTGCTACGACCATTGACATCGTTATCCATGCTGCCATTACCCAGGGCACCACCTCCAATAACATTCGAACGATACAAATGAAGACCGATCAGCAGATAAAGGACAAAGATAATCGACATCGGAGCAAAAAAGAATATATACGTGGACAATTGAAAGGAATGTTGCAGAATAATACGAACAACAACACATTTCTCAATACCACCAATCGAAATGATACCAAATTGTAGAGCTTGTGGTATGGCAGTCAGAATCGACAAAATCCAGATGAGTACAATGATGCGTATGGCACGACTTAACTTCGAAATGGCTTGACTTAGAAATGGATGGCAGATGGCAACATAACGTTCCACGGTGAATGCTGTTATCGTCAGAACTGTAGCATTTGCTGAGGTCTCAGCCAATATACCACGGCCAACACAAAAATATTCACCAAATACATAGGGATATTTCGACCAAGTTAAATAGATTTCTTGTGGCACACCCGAAATCAACAACAGAAAATCCGATATAGCCAAACTGAAGAGATAATAATTGGTGGCCGTGTGCATGGAACGATTCTTCTTAATCACAATACAGGTGCTAATGTTGCCAATAACACCTGTTACAAAAATCAAACCATAAATTATGGTCAAGGGTATGACCACTTGTAGCGAATCACGTTTCGGACCGAATGCCTCCATTAAATCATATTCCATTGATGTGTGCTGTTGATAGAAGATATCGTTGAAGATGTCTTGTTCACTGGCGTTTGTTGTTGTTGCTGCTGCTGTCAGCATTGTGGAAGTGGTCATGTTGTCATTTATAATTGATGTTACAGAATTGTCTTCATTCGTGGATTGGCGTTCTTCTGATAATGTGTCCATCATTGTGTTGTTGTTGTTGTGTTTCAAATTGTTAGTCAATTTATTTGTTTTCTATTTTTGAAGAACAACAAATTGTAATTGTTATATAAATCATTTTTAAAATACCTTAGTTAATTGCAACACCAAATTAATTTAAACGTATATCCATGTTCTACATGGAATTGCGGTCAGCCAAAAAATTTCTATCCACCGGTAATAACAAAATTCAAAAAATAATTTTTATATATTTTTTGATCGTAACCTGAAACCGGAAAATTGCTGTCACTTGAGAAATGTACCCATTCGTGTTTGGCATAATAAGATATATAGTTCTGATGAATCCAACAGTTCCCGTTAATTTACAATTTATATGAAATATATTATTGCACCCAGGTCAGGGAAATACGCAGAGGAGCCCAAGATGCCCATGTCAAGTGCTGACTGTTCCACTGAGCATCGTAGTACGTTCAATTCGGAGAATTACACAATTTATTTGCTAAAATTTTCTGAGGTATTCAAAAAACCAATAAGATAAGATTATTTATTGTGAATCCTCAACCTTACGGTTGCACAACCTCCTTCTAATACCTTATCCACATAGTTTCTGAATTTTGAAAATTTGTATGAAACGAACGGAATATCCAATTTTATTCAAAACTTCGCAAATTACTTTTAACAAACCTGTCCGAAGATGGAACCCATCAGTCCACCCATCTAGCAAATCTCCCAAAAAGTGTCAAATTGTTTTGAAATTTTGTCAATACAATATGAAGCTATTGGAGAGTTCCACTGAAATCAAAATGTGTATTTTACCAAACCTAGACTAAGTGAGAGAACGAGACTTTTTTCTTTAACTCTTTCTAATGCCTCCCCACAATGTATCAACAATATTAAAACTTCTAAATTCCATTGAATTCAAAACGTAATATATTTGCCAAACCTATATTAAATCCAGATCTATAAGTCCACTTATTCTGATATCTTCTTACAGTCGGGATAACAACCTTTGGTACCTGCCAAAACAAAATACAACAAATTGGTGGATTTGCGCACAAGACGACGCCCTTGGAAATCGTTTTTAAGCTCGGCTTATGGAACAACTGTTCTGTAACAAGCCAGCTACGTAAGTAAGTAATAACGAAGAAAATTTCAGTCGGTGTTGCCGACAGATATACATCCTAAGCTTATGGTATGCGGAGGTCTCGCCATAACGCATAGGTTTTATTATAAGATTTAAATAAGTTACATGTTTATATCAAAGAGTTCACCGTCAGAAGACCTCATTTTAGGATTTGATGTAGGTTTGGAAACATGCTACGATTTGCTAAGTTTAGATCAAATCACACATTACACACATTATTGTTGGACTAAAATATTTTCAAAATGTTGACACTTTGTGGGAAAGGGGATTATTTATTAGGCCAGAATTGGCCAACAGGAGAGGTGTTGTGCCACACACATCTACAGTGACTCGCCAGAAACTTCGGGAGCTTGGTTTGGCATCCGCCATACAGTCCGAACTTGGCACTATGCGATTGTCATCTTTTTCGTGCATTGCAAAATTTCTTTAATGAAAAAAATTGGTATCTGGGGAGGAGTTCTATGAGATAAGCATTATGAAGTTACTTTAAAAATGGCAACAAATCATACAACAAAACCGTGCATATTTGGCCCAAATCGGACATTCCGAAGCATGTTAAATAAAGTACTAAAGTTCATATAAAAAATGGATTTCTTTTTCCCCAAACTAATATTATCATATGCAACGTTTGGATGAAATTGTGGGGGAGGTACTAAAAGCACAAGTCCGATTTTCTGCAATATTCAAACGTAATATGAGTTTGGACGAAATTTTACGATGTGCACGATTAAGATCATATCGGACATTCCATTAGTCTAATATTGGATGTATATACCAAAAGGAGTGGACCAATGGACTTGATCTAGGCTTGGTAAAGGTAAAAGGATAGGCAAATTTTGGTTAAATGGGACCATCCATTCGCATGATACTATAAAAATAATTTTCAGCAAAATTGTTATCGATGCTCCCCATCTTCCAACTTAAACTAAGTTTGGAAGATATGCTACGATATGAAAAGTTTGGATGAAATCGGTTACTCCCTTCGTGAGTTATCGTGCCAGCCATACAGACAGACGGACATTTGTAAATCGACTCCAAAATTTCTGAAACGGATTTGAATACCCTCTGACAAATTTCGTGTAAATCGAACAAACATAGGTTCTTCGGTGCACGAAAATATATATAAGACCTATATAAATCTAAATCGATTTCAACAAACCTTTTCACACATCATTCTTGCCTCAATTGCATTCGCTATGCAAACGTTTGTCTCAATTGGTTTGGTGCGTCATTCACATAAAATCGGACGAAACCATACATAGGACCTATATCTAAATCTACACCGATTTCAACAAAACTTCATATAATTAGTATGGATCTAATGCAGTACTCTTTGCAAAATGTTGTCCCAATTGGACAAATATTGGGAGTTTTGTACATCATTTACATAAAATCGGTCGTAACTATATATGGAACTATATCTAAATCTGAACCAATTTTTTCCAATTTCAATAGGTTTCGTCCTTGGGCCAAATACGTGAACTGTACCGAATTTCATCCATATCGGATCATAAATGCGACCTGTACTTTGTTCACAAAAATACATGGACGGACGAACAGACGGACATGCGTAAATCGACTCTGAAAGTGATGCATATTCTCAAAAGGAACCATGGGTCTATCTCGATTCCTTTTGCCTGTTACAAACATATGCACAAATACATAATACCCTGTACCACAGTGTAGTTGAAAGGTATAAAATGCTGTATTCGACACTAGACTGTGATTCCATAGACCTCCAGATTAGCATAAAAAAGTCAGGATAACGGTATATTGCATATGTCATAGGCTGGGAGTATAAATCTGACGACAACACCGACTGCCAAGTTTTAGACCCACCTTGTAGTATACCAATAACACTGTGCAGCACTAAAATGTTCAACCAATCGGAACCGCAAAATTCTGAAAGCTTATGATGGTGGAAGAAATCCCTTAATTATTCGCAAAGGTTTTTATTTAAACCCGATTTTAATTTTGTCGATACGTAGTGATTAATGTGTGACTTGTAGTAAAATATTTACAGGTGTCTATTATCGTTACTACCTTAGGGGCGGAATACCCCAAAATATTGTCACGGTTCAGAATACAGATACGCATAAAATTAGAATTCAGTGGTAGTTGTGTAGGGTGCCATATTGTCGGTCCCTTTCGACTATACTGCTCACCTCTATTCTTACATATTGTAAGCAAAATATTCCAAATGGATTTTTAATTATTAATGGCTTACTGAAGCCTTAGGTCACATTAAATTTATTGTTTTTTTTTTCACTTTAATTATATGGATTAATTTTTCTATTTACTTTTCTTTATCTTAAATAAAACTTTGATATACGATTAATTTTGGTGTTGCATTAACTTTTTGTATTTTATAATAAACAAAAAACATGAGTAAGTGATCTTGCACTCTCTTCACCTATTAAATAAATACACGCACGCACACAACTGCATTCAATCTTGATAAATTGTTTGTTGCCTCCAGATGGTTAACAATGGCATGGGGTAGGTCTTAAATGCCAATTTTTTTTGTATGTAAGTAATCGTTTAAACTTGGCTAACTGCACGCAAAATACAACTACAAAAAACAGTTTTTGTGGGCAAACACGCAAAATATGCAAACACCAATTTTTATACGCGGAAAATCACACACACACACAATGCGAAATTGTCAACAGGTAGATTGTGGAATATTTTTGGTGTTCACACTTATTTTTTTATTTTTTTTTTATAAAAAATAATTATTATTTTTTCATTTATTTATTTTAATTTTTTCCAGAAAACTATTATTTCATTCTTCTGTATTCCATTTACACTTGTCTCAGTTTTCCGTTAAATCATCCGCAACAAATTAGTTTTGTTCGCCACCCGAATAAAAAGGTCCTCATTCGACCGAAGTTCAAATTTATCTGGCCAATGATATGAATTTTCCGCTTAAAATACACTTTTTTGTGTTTGGTTTTCACTTCACTTCATTTTCGTTTCGCTTTTCAAAAAAAAACTAATTGTTTTGCTAATTTCATTGTGTTTTTCCTTTAGCTTTTTTGGGGGGATATATGTTGTTTCTCCGTGTGTCTGTGTGCGTGAATGTGTGAACGCGCCTGTTTTTTGTTTTGTTATATATTTACTTTTCTTCTTCTTAGTTTCCCGCTCTACCGGTCACGTCGTTTATATTCACTTTTCCATCAACGGATTTGTGTTTTTGTTTTTTTTTTTTTTTGTGTCTTTCGGTTTCGTGAATTCCCAAATCAATGAAAATGCATTTCGTTTTGTTGTGTTGCCACTGTTGTTGTTGGCGTTGAAATGAAAACAAAAGGTTGAAAATAGTTTTCAATTGGATAAAATTTCATAAAGTTGGTGGGAAAATGTGCGGGAGCTTATTTGTTTGTTTTTACATAAAGCTCACGAGGGAAGCTTTTTCAGAAAATGATTTTCATTACAGTGAAAGTTTTTCTGCTTTTTAAAGCGCTAAAAAAGTTTATCTACGGCATAAACAGTGGGTATGTTTCCATTTTATACGCCAGAGGGTGACACGATACAGCATATGAGACATTTCACGTAGAACCTCTATATACAAACGTGCTAGAAAGTATCAATCGGTATTGCCGAATGATATATACCCCCAGTGGATGGCATATGTAGTATACTTTTATCCGGAATTGGTACAGTTTTACCAGGTCAGAGAAGTCTATATGTCGGCATCGAACAATTTGATGTATTCCTTTGCATCATGTTAAATATTATGACGGATACTCTATTCACTTCATAAGGTATACAAATGTTTGCCGATAGGCTCCATCTTCGGACCCATCTTATAATTCGACTATTGTCGGAATTCACGTGCTTTTTCGAATTCACGTGTCGGTGGCCAAAACTAAAGCAACTGAAATAAACGTATGGTGAAAGTTTTTTTAGAAATAAATAGGTAGGTTGCGGTATTTTAAAAAACCAAAAATATATAGGCAAAATTTATTTTGAAATAAAAAATATTCTATGGAAAAGTAGATTGATCCAATTTTTGCTTGGTCAAAATAAAGCAGCTTGTAGATGTTTATACCTTCCACCACAGTATGGAGGGTATATTAATTTTGTCATTTCGTTAGTAACTCATCGAAATATTTCCGACTCTGTAAAGTATATATATTCT
Source organism: Musca vetustissima (assembly GCF_032173495.1). Classification (NCBI taxonomy): domain Eukaryota; kingdom Metazoa; phylum Arthropoda; class Insecta; order Diptera; family Muscidae; genus Musca; species Musca vetustissima. The sequence continues at coordinate 78,020 of NW_026884175.1, forward strand.
TGATCTGGGTAAAATTTTAAGACGATATAGCCATGTCCATGTCAATTTTGGTATTTTCGGGTTCTTAAGCGCATTTTTCAACCGAATTCGCTGCAATTTCGTACATTGGGTTCTTAATAGGTAATAAATGTATCCACAATAATTATAAATGTAGGTTTTGGTATTTTGTAATCGTATATGGTAACAAATCTCCCTACCAAAAATTATAAATATTCGATGGATGGGGTAGTCCCCATATATCCCCCTTTTTATACCTATCACCGTACTGTGGTACAGGCAAAAGGAAAAGAGATAGACCCATTGTTCCTTTTGAGAATATTCATAGATTCACCTTCTGAGTCGATTTATGCATGTCCGTCCGTCTGTCTGATGATGTTAAATTGTAAACAAAGTGTAGGTCGCATTTATCATCCGATTTGGATGAAATTTAGCACAGCTCATTTATTTGACATAAGGACGAACTCTATTGAAATTGGGAAAATCGGTTCAGATTTAGATATAGCTCCCTTATATAATTTCGTCCGATTTAATATAAATGGTGCACCACAGTCCCTATATATCTTTCGATACGCACGAAATTTGGTACAGTGTATTGAATTAAGTCTGGAATGATGTGTGTTAAGTTTCGTGGAAATCGTCCAGATTTAGATATAGCTCCGATATATATTTTCGTCCAATTTAATATAAATGGTTAAACAAAGACCCTAAATATCTTTCGATATGCACGAAATTTGGCATAGCGTACTGAATGAAGTCTAGAATGATGTGCGCTAAGTTTCGTGGAAATCGGTTCAGATTTAGATATAGCTCCCATATGTATTTTCGTCCGATATAAGGTGAATGATGCGCCAAAATCCCTAATTATCTTTCGTTCAATTTCATGTCAATGTTCTTTCGAAAAGGCGACGTCTGGAGACTATGTAGAATATACCCAAAGTGGTGGAGGGTATCATATAGACGGCCCAGTCCGACTTTATTTCTTTCCTTACTGGTTTATATTAAAGTTGTCTGATTTGTTCCGCGTTTTGGGCTTGGTTCTAAGACTCTGTTGTAATAATTTCGCCTGCGGAGGATATCGAGATAAAAAAACTAGAACGTAAGATTCGATAATGAACTATAACCCGCATTTAGGCCTAGCCCCTGTGTGGGAGATACCAAAAGGAGTGGACCGATATTCCCCATCTTCGAACTTGAACTAAATTTGGAAAAAATGATAAGATGGGCAAAGTTTGGATGAAATCAACATTTTCTGAAACGGATTTGGTCCAAAGAAACATGGGGTCTAGAACCAATATTTCGATGAGGCACATTTTCACTCGGTCAAAGTGTATCTAAGGCTGAGAATTAAATTATCCATTAAAAATTTCTGAAATGTGTATTACGGTATACATAATAGATTTGCAGAAATGTCAGTATAGACCCACTTTTTGATATATTCCCTATATTTTCATTTCAAGTACCTGTCAGTATATCTATGGTGGAGGGTATCCGAAGTTCGGCCCGGCCGAACTTGACGCTTTTCCACTTGTTATGTTGTTATTAGTCCATCAATGAAGAAAGTCGCAACAGTGCATGAATTCAAGCCGAATTCATTTGGTTGTTTAAATTACAAGTTCGGAAACCCCTTATAAACAAATAGCTCCAGGTTTACGACAACAAGGGAGCTGATTTTCCATAATCAATATCGGTTCATGTTTTTTGTTTTTTTTTATATAGCGCTTGAAGATGGGACTTATCGCTCCACTCCTCAAATAAAAATTTCTAAAGTTTAAGTTTGGAAATCGTAATATTTTTATATAGTCTAGATCGAGTCTGAGGATGGGACCTACTTCTTCAAAAAGGGTCAATATTTTCAATATTTTTATTCCAATAACAATCCAATGTGGACATCGAAAATTGTATTCAATTTTGGTATCTCCCGCAGAAAATGGTCATAATGTTGCAGATAATTAATTTTATAACATCATGCGAACGGACTATCCGATTTGAACTAAACTTTACACAACCGACTATTTTTTACTATAATGTTGGAATATGGGACTTATCGGTTCACTCGTCTTGATCCAAACTTTGGAAATGGTAATACATTTATCGAACTTAGATCAAGTCAGAAGATAGTCAGCACTTTGATAAAAACCTATAGCTCATATAAAGCCTTTTTCTAATTCCCCAGATTCGCAAACCATAGGATGAGGGCACACTGTCGGCGACACCGACTGACACTTTTTTAGTTGTTGTTACTTGATTTTGATTTTTGACCTATTATCATCAAAACAGCAATGCTTACTCGTTGGTCAGATACTATTTCTCATATACAATTTCGTGATGTTCGGGTCACAATGTGACCTCTAAAGCGACTATATAACGTAGTCGTGATCCATTTGATTGGTCCTCTTAATATTAATGGATAAATTCCAAAAATTATAGGTGTGTTTTTGGAAAAAGCAGGATCAACATGAAACGATTTGAAAATTGACAAACAGAAGAACACATGAAGCTAGATCCACTCACCTAGTAGATATATGAGAAAATTATCTTGATTTTCCGAATGAAAGATTTAAAAACTTTTACAACGTATTTATGATAGTTGCATTAAAGAATTCTTCATTGATTCAATACCACAGGTGCTTATCAGTATATAGCCCATTCAAAATTTTGAATTAATTTAAATATATTGAATTTTCAATATTATCCTTAACCACCCTTGTTATTATTAAAACACACATTTTGTTTAAAATATTATTTTTTGTTATTATAACAATAGATATATGTTTTATTGAAAGTAGTTTTAAAGTTTTTATAAAATACATTTTAAAAAGGTTTTTATTTTTAACATTTATCGTATATTTAGTATAATATGTATAAGTATTATATATCATTTCTTAACATATAGTATAGAATTGTTTTCGAACTAAAAAATAAAATAAAAATATTGCACAAATTAACATAAAAAAGAAACAAAAAATATTTCATATTGCTTTTCAGGTTAAAAATTAAATTCTTATACAAAATAAACTGTATGATAAAATTATGTAGTTTTAATTAAAAATTAACAAAATTTTATTCTATCACGAAGTAGTAAGGTATGTAATTAATTTAAAATAAACAACTGTTTTTTATTTGAATTTTTTATCCATATTGGATAAATAATTAAGGAAACAAAAAAATTGTATCAAAATATGTACAGTATTCTACAAAAGAAAATATACACTTGTAAGGAAATATATTAATCATAAAGAAAATTATTTTTAAAATAAAAACACAGTTATATTGTTTTGGACCATATAGGACATGAAAGGAATTGAATTTTGGGATAAAACTCTTTCTGGAACTGTGGACAATTTACCAAATTTTTAAAAATAAAAATATATTTTTCCCCTTCGGCAGAACAATCCACCCATGACCCGGCATTTTTTTCTATAGACATAAAACGCGGATTTTTCGTATAGAAAAAAATTAGAAGACCTCAGTTAAGCTGAGGGCATTTTTTTCTTATATAAAAGAATTTGAATAGACAACAGTTCAACATTTTTTCGTATAGAAAGAAAATGAAATGCCCTAGACCTCAGCATAGATAAGGGATTTTTTTCTATTAAAGACCTCAGCATAGATGCGAGTTTTTTATACATCTTTGAAGTTCTCAGTTAAACTGAAGACACGTTTTCTATCGAAGATTCCCTTAGTTTAGCTGAGGTGATTTTGTTCGTATAGAGAAACAACACATACCTAGACCTCTGCCACAGACCTGAGAGCATTCTTTTTAGTCTATTTTTGGTGGATAACGAAGTCATTGCTTATTTTTAATTTAATTTTGTCTTTTCTGTCTAGACCTTTGATTTTTGTATTATGTTCGCTCTCATGCCGAACCGGGGTCTTCTACCTCCTCCTTTTACGATTTTTTGTGTTATGTCCGCTCTCCTACCCAACATAGCTCCTCTTTCTCTACCTTCACTTAAACTAGCAATTGCAACCTCTCTCCATATTATAAATTAACTTCACAAATTTGTGGTTTCATTTGTAGGAATTTATCCTGGACCTCTTGAATTTCCAAGGAATCTATACCACACATTGAAAGCTCTTTCAAAGATGTACACAGTTCCACAACATAATCAATAGATTTCCCTGTTAAATTTATACAATTACTAACATTGAGTCGCCTCAAACGTGGCAGTCCTTGAGCTATGTGCAGCATAGCATCATCATCAATCATGAGGCAACTGGAGATGGTTAAATCCTCAAGAGAAGGGCAATTTTCAACCAATTCCTCAATACCCATTGAAGAGATTTTATGGCAATAACCCAATACCAATTTTCGTAGCTCACAGAATTTCAATCCCTTAGCCAAGGCACGATTGGAGAGATTGCGGCAACCACGCAGCGAAAGGGTTTGTAGCCCTTTGAGGTTATGTATAGCTGCTGGTTCGTCACCAAAACCCAAAAGACCTTCATCACTAATACGCATACAATCGTCTAAAAATAAATGTTGCAGTCGTCGTTGATTTCGAAAAATATTCTCCAAGGTCACATCGGTAACAGCATCGCGGCAACTCTCCAGGCTAAGGTAACATAAATTCGGCAAACGTTGCATAACCAAACACATATTATCAGGTTCGGTATCTGTGATATCATTTAGAACCAATGTGGTCAATATGGGATTGATCTCTTGGACCAGGCCCTGTAATAAACCTTGGCTAGATATTTTGGAACAATGGGATATATTTAGAGTTCTCAGCGTATTCTTAAGGCAACCTAAGCTTTTCACACCCTCATCGGTTAGGCAGCTACAAAACATCAATTCCATGGTCTGCAGACTATGGGGCCATTTGTTAACAATTAATTTTATCAAAGGATCATCAACCTGCAGACCACCACTTAAATCTAAATGCCTCAAAGGTGCCTCCTTGGGTAAACATTCAAAAACATGTTTCAGCCACATATAGCAGGATACCCCCGTAATTTTTAAAGTCTCCAAATTCTCCAAGGCTGCAAAGACCTGCTTCCATTTCACAATCATAATCGGTGTGGATCGCAAAATAATCTCCAAATGTTTTAAAGTTTTCGCATGACATTGTAGGGTGTAAATCAATAGATCTTCATGATCCCGATTCACTTCGATGCAGAGTTTTTCCATTTTAACTGTTACCTCACGGGTTAAATTCAAAATCATATGGGTTTTAATATAAGTCGTAACATTACTGCAGGCTATATCCAAGCCCTTGAATTTTGGAAATTTACTCAGGTTCATTGAAAAGGTATTATCACTTTGCACAGTGGGTATGTGAGTCACAATCAGTTCCTCCAAGGCGGGTAGATTATCATTCAGGGCGGCAAAAACAGGCGATTTGTATAAACGTAATTTATTCACTTTTCTACCCAAATATTGCAACAGCAACTGGACATCTTCACCCAATTCCAGGCCATGTAATTCCAAGGTATCAAAACATAGACGTTGTGCCAAATCCGCATCTCTTTGCAAATTTTCCAGAAGTAGGGATTTATTTTCATTATTTACCACGATTTTATTTTTCTCCTTAAATTCGGGAAGCAAAGCCAAATCATGCCAACGACGACATACCAGACGCAGCTGTTGTAAATCTCCATGTGGCAAATACTGGAAAATGTGTATCAGCAACTCATTGGGCAAATCATTCCATGGAGGGCAATTCGGAACATCTTCGCGGCTAAGCTCCAAAGTTTTGGCCAAATCTCGCATTGTGTTCATGTTTTTAAGCTGAAAAGATAAAGAAAAAAGTATTTTAAATTTATTTTTTAATTTATATAAATATATTTCTACGTTTTATTTAATATTGCAAGAAAAAAGAATTTCGTAATGAAAAGTTCAAATCATTTACCGCCCGTCCCCAAGAAAATGCTATTCTACTTCTTTGGCTTGTTCACCGGAAGTATCTTACAATCTTTTTTGTTTTTGTTGTTATTCTTCGCATTCGTTGCTTGGTTATACTACGAATATGTTTTGGCTACCAAACTAATTTAACAAATGGTAGCCAGCGGTAATTCTCTTTAACGCTTGATTGATTCCATTTGCCGTCCGTCCTACGTGGATTTTTTTCCTCCACTTTTTTGTAAATACCCACTCCACCCTAAAAGCAATTATTTATCAACCACTTTCTTTATCTTAACAGAAATATCAGAGTACTCGAAATTTTTGTAATTCTTGTAATAGCCTCATTTTACAGTCATTATGCTTCTATTACAAGCTTTACACACAGTTATTGCTTTCAGATTTTAGAAGCGTATACATACACACTTTTATTGAGAGAGGAAGTTTTGAGAGAACTTATATAGCGATATTTAACGATATTTATAGGGTTTCTAATCGCATTCTATTGTTAAATGATATTGGCCTCCTAATATGAAACATACTACATCCCCTCGACATTAACATCAACACATGAGAATAGCACATGATAGGAATGACAACACCAAATAAGCAAGGATCCCAACCACTGTACAAAATTCAAGGATGCTTTTTTTCTAGACTACTATAAAGGGCAGCTGCATCACCTATTCTCTGTTTATAAGTAGTCGGTTAGACTGCAATTATATCTATTCCAGGTTTAAATTCCACCTGATGAGATAAACTTCTTTCAAGGTAGTTTCTATAGTTACAGGAAATTGGTGTTCTAATAGGATGCGTTTTTTTCTAGGCTACTATATAGGACAGCCGCTTCATAAATTCTTCGTTTATAAGTAGTGTGTTAGGCTATAATTAGATGTATCCCAAGTTTGAATTCCAACGGATGAAGAAAACTTCTTTCAAGACGGCATTAACATCAACACATGAGGATAACACTTAATAGGAATGACAACACTAAATATGCAAGGATACCAACCGCTGCACAAAATTCAAGGAAGCGTTGTTTCTAGGCGACTATAGAGGACAGACGCATCACGCATTCTTTGTTTATAAGTAGTGTGTTGGACTACAATCAGATAGATTCCAGGTTCAAATTCCAGCGGAGCACGAAATCTTATTTCAAAGTACTTTACCTCATGTGTAGTTTACCATCAACACATAATGATAACATTAAAAAAGTATGACTGCCACCCGGAGGACAGTGGCAACACTGAATAAGCTAGGATCCCTACCATAATACAAAATTCAAGAAGACGTTATTTCTAGGCAACGATAGATAGCAGTCCCATTACCTAGGACAGATTTAAACAAACAAATCATACTTAAATGGATTAAAAATGTAAAATAAGTGAGATGAAGATACTTTGTGGAAGCCATATAATCCCATTAGGATTAACAAAAAAAAAATAAATTGTAAAAACATAAGAGTCTTTTTATTGGTCTGTCATACCCATATAATAGTCTTCAGTTGGTATATACAAAAAATATACACCGCCAGGCTATGGATTGCGGAGGTCAACGGAATTAATGTCTAGTTCATTATTATTTAATTAAATATATATATTGTGACAATTCAGAGGAAAGGTAGCAGAGATTATGGTCCTAAATAGTCGATAATTGCAGTAAATATATATTGAGTATAAATATTAAGGTCTACTAAGTTTAGACCACCCCGGTTTCAAAGAGAAACATATGGCGGTCAGATTTTGAAAATAAAATAGATGACAAAAAGAAAAAAAAGTAAATTTTTAATACAAAAAATAGTATGTGTATTTTGAATTACTTTTAAATATATAACATGAGTTAAAAAGTCCTTAATTCCGACCGTGCCATATTTTTGGTCCTAAGCGAATAGTCTTGGTATCTCTATATAAGGAACATAGCAAAGAAGTAGACCTATGTCGACTATGTTCTCAAAGGATATTTGGGTTTCTTTTTATTAGCGACACCTAGAAACATAAAACGCAAAATATCTAATTAAGCCAATTCCGCTGCAGGAAACTTAAAATACCAAAAACTTAATAATTAATAATTTTTTATGGAAATTTGTTACCCAATTATATTTCAAAATATAAAATAACAGATACTTCGGTTGGAAATGTGTCTTACAATCCTGAAAATTTTCTAAATATTTCACTGATACTGTGGTGGGATACCAAAGAATTTGTTCTCTAGACCCCATTTTCGGATTAAATTTAGGTTGGTAAAATATTACGAAGTGCAATTATTGGAAACAACTCAGTAACTCCATTCGCTTCAAAAGAAATTTAAAATTCTTACCGTTTGTGGAACAGTTGCCAGAAGGTGTGGACCAATGGGTCCCATCTTCGAACTGAATGTAAGTCTGTTAAAAATCTTGTCCACGTGCAGTGTTTGGTTCCAATCAGACATTCCCTTATTGCATTTAAAAATTTCGACAATTTGTGGGATTTGATTTAGAGTTGGTAAACATACAACGATGTGTATGGTAAAAATTATGATGGTAAAAATATTACGATATACAAAGTTTGGCTGAAATTGGAAATTTCAAAAGTTTCCAAAATATTGACTCTTTGAGGGGGAGGTAATAGAATAAGTGGACCAAAGGGTCACATCTTCCAACTTTATACAGACTTGGTTAAAATGTTAGATTGTTCAAAGTTTGTTTTAAATCGTATAGGTCCTTCGCATGATATTATAATGTTGATCAATTGTTGCGGAGGTACCAGAAAAAGTGGACGACATTCTGTATCTTCGAAATTGATTTAAATTTGGAAGAAATATTATGAAGTGCAAAGTAATCAGTTATTCGCTTTTACAGTTATCCTGGTCAGCAGCCAGACGGACATTCCAAATAGTTTGAAACTGATTTGGGGTCTACAACCAATATTTCAATGAGGAATAGTTTTGACTTACAAACAATCTTTAATTATAATTTTTAACTCGATGGCTACGCCAAATTTTAGCACCTGGTGCTCGGAAAACCCAACTGTTATAGTTGACAGGCTTATGCGGGGTCATAAAATTTATTTTTTAAATGTGGTTGGATGACCAGTTATTTCGAGAAATAATGTTTCCCATTTTATCTTGTTGCCTACATCAGCAATGAAAGAAAATGTCGCATTTGCATTATAAAAATTTGAATAATTCTTACGATAAACGTGTTCATTTCATACGATAAATGGATTGATTACTTATTTTCTTTTATGGTCGGAGTTGGAAGGTATTGATCTGCGTTTATTTTTAACAAGGCTACGAGCCATCCTGTAAACCCTTCTTCTATAGATGTTCTTACAATATACCTTCTGTAGCTAAAAAAAAAATCTGCATTATGTCTTCTATAGATGAGATAGCCTTTATGAGATCCTATCTATAAAATTTCCGTCATGGGTTCTTCTGTAAATATAAGACCCTTTAAAAGATTTTCCATAGTCCGAACATTCATGAACTCTTCTGTAGATAGAATACATTTCAGAAGATCTTTTATAGACGCAAGACCATTTGCGATAATTTCTATAGATTAAATACATACCGTTACATGGAGCGGGGATCTATGTTAAAATATGGATACCATGAATCAGAAAAGTCAAAATAAAGCCATTTCGCGGAAAATGTTTCTAGGACCAAGAAAGTGCAATAAAAAGAAGGGTTATTTCAACTCATAGATCTACATTTTGAACATTTTCTACAAAGGTGATGAAAAATGTTCCTAGGATCATCAAATACTTATGCCTAAAAATAAACCTATATTTTTAAAATGTTCTTCAAATATGTTTTATCACCCTCCAAGATACCGAAGTGCCAAACTACAACCTTTGGTTAAAAAATGCAACTAAAATCAGCGGCATGAAACCAAGTTAAAAAATTTGTGTCGGTTTTTTAATCCATGCCATTTTTAAACTATTTTCTCGCGTCATACATCAAATAGCTTCATGGGTGCAAAGTCACAGAAAGAGAACAAATGAGAATGTGTTTTTAACCATTTACGCTAACGCATGATTTTGGGAAGTTTTGAGCATCACTATTCCATGTATATTCTCAAAATTTTATATTGGTCTAACTTGATTCCTATTGGGGCGCAAGTTATAAAAAATCAATATTGTATCGGTTTGCGAAATTCAAAAAATCGACTTCGATTCGTGTCCCTATACAGGGATATACTCTTCAAACTATTACCTCACAAAAGAACTTTACGATTTCTGCAAACTTATATCCATATTTTTCTTTAGAACTTATATCCGTATATCTTATTCTGTAATACGTCTATGTAAATAATAATTTATTCATATAGATATAAGAGCAATATGGACGACATTTGTGCGTCTTTTTTTCAAGGAAGTTCTTTTATAAAAAAATTAACACACAACCTTGACCACCTTAGCAATTTGACATCACATTACATTTCATAGTGATGATTTTCTTTTGATGAGATGCTCACCCACATATTTGTGGATGTGGGTGTCTCTAAAGATGACTCACACACTGACATATATATCTCACATACTTTTCCATACATTAACATCAATTTTTCATGTACCTACATATATTTTACATTATTAAAATACCATTATTATTACAGCTGTTGTATATTACAGATTCGGCAACTGTTGCCGATCTTAGGCGTTTGTTCAATATTTATTTTGAATGATATTCGAAATCACAAACAAGAAAGCTATTTAAATTTTATTTATTTCTTTTGAAAAATAAAATAAACCAAATGTAATTATGAAATGAACACGTTTCATTTAATTAGAAAAAAATCTGTATTACACACCTGTCTGAGGAAAATTGGCTAAATGAAAATTATTCTAATTATTTCATCTGTGTTTTATAAACTACAACGAAAAAATGTTATTTTAATTATGCAGATTGATTTGTGCAAAATATTGGCATAAGTTACGGATGACATAGAAGGTGAGGTGAGCGGCCAAAACATCATATTAAATATTTTTTAAAAAAATTGAAAGTGAATTCCAAATTACAGCAGCTGTTTGCCATAGGCTATTATTTAATTTTCCGCTTTCCGGTTTTTCGGCAATAAACAGTTTACCTTAATTGCGAAGGTGTAAGTGCCTCCAATTTATGTAATGTGATCTTCATCCCCCGTCCATGCTATGTTTACTTGATCCTTTGGCACGGACCAAAAAAAACTCACCCTTAAGAGGCTTTGGCAAATCCCTATTCAGCCCTTCAAACGAAGCGTTAAACAGCTGATAGATATTTTTATGAATTATACTTTTCCGGTTGCCTAATTTTATTCGAATTTTAATAAAAAAAAAACCGAAACAAAATTCTTAGCACCTGACATTGGCAGAAGTCACGGTGGCAATGACCTCAGCAATTAATTTTAAGTGTTTGCGTTACAACAATTCCAAAAAAATACAACAAATTATCAACTGCTTATTTGTTTTCTTATCTCTCGTCGCTTTTTTGTGGTGGTTTAAATTATTTTCTTACAAAACGAACCACAAGGTTGTAATTTTACAAAAAAAATCCACGAGATAGCAACAACAAATGGTTATGATCATTCTTCTCCGAACTATGTAAAATATGCTGCCATTGAAAATCTCATAATAACTCATAAAAATAAACAAAAACAAATTATTATTGGCCACACACACTAGTTCTTGTTTTGTAAATTTTTTTGGAAACAAATTATAAATATTGAATGGAATTGGTTGAGAGCGAAAAACGAGCGAATTATTGGATTGTTGTAACGAAAAATGCGAACCACATGACATCATCCAATCAAACGTACAAACAACATGCCTACATACATATGTACATGTAAGAGGTCTGTCGGTATATGATAGGCATAAGCGCTCCCATTTGTGTAGTGATAGATACGCACAATTTTGTGTTCGTTTGTATGTTTGTGTATGTAAGTGTATACAAACTATGCATATATCATAAAAATTTACGCACAATGTAAGGCCGCAAAAAATTGCTGATACCCCAAAACCAGAACACATATTTTCAAAGCACAAGACCAGTGTTGTCAACAGCTTGATATGGAAAAATTACGTTTTCGCGACAAGCCAACTTCTTAGCTAAAGACGCAAATAGAATATAATAGTGTAGACTAAAATAATTACTCAAAAGAACAAATTCGTCATAGTTGTGTAAGTTTGGGAGGCCCAATGTATTATTGATAACTGGCCCACCATTTAGTATACCGACCTTCATATCTCGATTAACCGAAATGATATAGGCATGTGTGTCCGCCCGATTGGCCATTATACTTTCAATCAAAGTACAGACAGCAGTTACGGAAAAATCGTCACGAAATAGGTGGTTCGGTTCTAGCAAACGACGATACTTATAGTGTTTGGTAATGATCGGTTAATATTTATGGGATAAAATGGACCGACAACTTTTCTGTTTTTCTGAACATTACACATTATGACGAAGACATCATGGGAAAGAATGCATCATATAGGAAGCCATGATATGTTGTTAGTGTTAGAGGTTGACCTTTATTCCGATATAAATCTAATTGATCTGCTATCTTAAGCGGATATTGGTATTAAAGCGTGAATTTGTAATTGAAAATAATCTTCCTGAGAAAAGAAAATCTTTTTCTGGCAAAAGAAAATACAAAATTATAGACTCACACGTTGCTTAGTACATGACCAGTGCAACACACTATATTAGAATATCGGTCAAATTTGTCTTCCAAGCGGATGATAAAGTATGTATATTCTTCAAAATCAACAAAATACGTAATATGGGGCGGAATCTTATATGAGGACTATTTCAAAACATATAACTAAAATTGTGTGCCCACAGAAAACCCTAATTAAAATGCGCCTAGGAGCATAAAAGTACATGATACTGATAATATTCTTCAAAGGGGTTTCTTACTCACCACGAACTCGGCATAACAAATTTCAGCCATTTGGTGGAAAAATGAGCCGATGACAATAAAAAAATACCTAAAATTGGGCGCTACAGTAAATATATTATTCAGCATCAAAGAACAGCCTGATCTGTTTGAAACGGCGGTATTTCAGAAATATATCCCAATTATTTTGAATGATGGTTAAAATTGAGAAACATATATGATTGAAGAGTGTTATTTTGAGGAGTTGCAATGGAATGACTAGATTAATATATACTCCATAACATAACAAGAAATTCCGACCAATGGTAAATGCAACGATTTCCCTGATTTTATTTATATAAATTCAATCTATAATCATTCTTTGTATTGCCAAGAAGTAGAATGCTGTCATATTTGCTTGAGTCAGAGCCTGAATAAAAGAAATCAACTCTAAACAAATGTTTGCAAAATTACTATATATAGCTATATATTGCATGTATGTTTTAGCCCAAAAGTTTGTAACATAACGATATATGGGTCCAAGACACACCTTTCAATTCATTCATAGGTCCAATATAGCTTGTAATCAAAATACTGGTCATTGTTGTAGTCCAACCAACCAATATACAAGTCTGTTGCAATACTTGCTAAACATTTAGCGGGTCGAATAGATCAAGATTTTTGTGTGAATATATGACAATATGTTCATTCCATATATGTTTACTCCGGACATAGACATCGTCTAGAAAAATTGCCAACGTATGAACTTCTAAAACCTCACGACACCTTCTTATGGGTCTTAACTTGTAAATTGTGTGCCATAACGAAATACCAGATTACAGACACTTGAAGTGTATAAATCCGGTTCGGAACATCAATTTACCGAAAATGGCATGCGACCTTTGTGTGAAACTATGTCAAGACAAGAATAAATTGTATGCAAAGGGATCTGCTATAAATATAATATAGTCCAATCGATTGAAAAATAAGCCTATAATGATCATGATCCTAAATTGGGGTCAGACATCAATATGGAGACAAATGCAATATATATTCATATTCTCGAATAATATTCGTTGCCATCCAATTAACTGTTTTGCCAAATTACAGCTCATTAATGTGTTCGTTATATGCAGCCCTCATATGCAGCCTACTATGGGCCAGGAACCCAAATTTTTGGCTACAAGTCCATTTCTGGTAGAGTGAAGATAACTTCATATATTTCAAAATTGGGGACTTCGAGCTTTACATCAGTAAAACATTGTGCCGCACGATTTACAAATGACATGAAGTCAATATGTCATATTTTTTGTTAAATATAATTCATATTTAAAAAATTTTATATAAAATGCACAAGTGTTAAAATATAACCATGAGATGAGATTTTGAGATCATAATGAAAATTTCTTATATAAAACTCATAAATATGTTCCCCAAAAATGAGTCTCCGAACCTAGTATTTTGGAGATTATAATAAAAAATTTCGTATTAGAAAACTCATAAATATGTTTCCCAAAAAATGAGTCTCAGAACCTAGTGCCAGAGGAAATTTTAATGGGTATAGCACCAATCAACGCATTGATCCAGTTCTTGTCGATAATATAAAAATTGTCGTTGAAAATTGCATATAAAAAAGTGTCAGTCGGTGTTACCGACAGATATATACCCTTGCCCTATGGTTTGCAGAGGAGGTCTTCTGAGTTATACACAGGTTTTACTATTTGTTTTGTACAAGATATATGTTTAATTATGTTGATCAAATATATAACATTGTCCCTTTTTGTAGGATGTACCAGAGGTGAGGGCAGACAGGACTTGATCTAGGCTTGGTAAAGATAGAAGTTTCTGCAAAATTTGGTTGAAATCGGACGTTCCTGATATTGGATTCATAAATATGAACAATTTATACCATTTGTGTGGGAGGTAGCAGCAAGAGTGGACCAATCCATCCCAATCAATCCCATCTTCGTACTTGATCTAGGCTTGGTAAAGATAATGGGTTGTGCAAAGTTTGGTTCAAGTTGGACATTCCATTCGCCTGATATTGGATTTATAAATATTGAAAATGTTGACTCTCTATGGGGGAGGTACCAGTTGTAGTGGAGCATGGGGTCTAAAACCATTATATCGATGAGGCACATTTTCACCGTATCAAAGTGTATATCATTAGCCATAAGGCTGAGTGAGATTGGCTGTAATTTGGTATTTTGAGTTCGCATTATATATATGCGGGACAACACCCCCACCACCCCACCTTTTTGTTTTTTTTACTTCCTGATCGAAAATCTGTTTCCAAAAATTATTCCGGTTTTACTTTTATATATACAAAAATCAAATATTAGCATCACTGGCATCAAATGTGCTAAAAGCTGCCACTGAGTTTATTTACATTTTGGCCTTGTACTTCGTTGTTAATTGCCCCGCAGCTGAGAGAGCCTTAAATTGTAAAGAGAATTTTCATTGTCAATGAATAATACAACATAAGAATCATAATTTACACAGAAATGAGAGAATCGTCTATACATGTGTGTAGGTTGCGATGTAAAATAATTCCATCAAAATTTTTTAGCCCATTAGTGACCAAATAGATAACAAGATGATGATGATGAGATACAAATGTTTGAATTTGTTTTGACGAATAGCTTTAAAGCCTATTTTCAACAAAAAAAGAGAAGAAGAACATACTATTTTTTCGTGTTCATGATAAATATTAACATTCTTGGAATGATATGTGTGTCCGGAACACATGTTAGTTCCCTATATAGTAAATGGTGTGTACTGTGTATTTGGTATGTAATGTAATGGAGATACAACCATTTACACTTTGCGCAATGAACAAACAATTTGGACGAAGAGACAGACATACGATATGAAATCTTGGTATCAGTAGTTTTTTTTTTTTTTTTTTTTTTGAGATGATGATTTCAGTTTTCTTCAGTCCCACTAATGTGTTTGACAGTTTTACTAGGTTTAGTTTTGTTGTTGTTGCTATTGTTTGTTTTGCTGTAATGCTTACCTGCTTGATTGGATCTTTAAACAGACGATTTGTTTTTGGTTTTTTAATATCCATGATTGTTGGTAGGTTCTCCGGTTGGGTTATTACCCTTCTGGGTTGACGAGGCTGGTTAAGATGTTGTTGTTGGCCAGTTGATGCTGTCAGCAGTTATTCTTTCGGTGTTTTTTTGGTATTAGATGTTAAAACTATTACAGGTTTAGGGTATTTACAAAGAATTAACGTCTGTCCGAAAATGAAAATTCTTGTTATTCGCTTTTTATTTCCTCACTAGCCTCCAAGCCATATTTTTGGTTCTCGATTTTTTAATAATGTAATCTAACCCGTTCCGATTGGGAGTATCACTTTTTTGGATGATATTTAATTATGCAGGTTATTTTAAATTCTGATATTTATTGAAATTTTATTCCAAAATTCTGTTATTTTTTTATTTTATTTTGAATTTTAATATTTCACTGTAACTTCATCTGGTTGCCATAAAAATTCAAAACTTTATGAAAATTTCTTCACTGTTTTCATTTCCTTATTATTCTTTTCTTCTTATTTTTCGTTTGTATTTTGTTGTGTTTTTCTTTTCACATGAAAATCGTAGTAGAATGTGTATATTGTTTATTTTTCCACCACGGACGAAAATATTAAAAAGGGGACGTTGTTATGGGTTCCCTTCGGGGTTCTGGCTACGTCTCTATGGCAAAACAACAACCTGCGCAATAATAATCATTGTAACGAAAAGTAAAAGAAGTCGATATACAAAGAAAAAGACCAGAACCTCGAAGATACGACAACTTCACGTAGAATTTCCAAGATATGTATTTTTATTAATTGTTGTTGTTGTTTTTCTTGCTGTGGTGTTTGCTTCTGTTTACAATGTTTGCTCTTAAACGCACACACCGATACACTCGAATTTTTAACTACTATTTTTTTGTACATTAATTCTAACGTGAATATGACACAAAACAACCACCACACCACAAACGGACGAACGCACTCGCTCACTCACGTACGTCTACGTACATAGAAAATAATTTCCGTCAAAACAACCGCGCAACGCAATACGTTCGTCTCGTACGAACGCACAACTATGTTTATTCGCTTATGTTTTGTAAATGTTCCCCGAAACCCATAAAAGCATAAAAATCACCAACCAACCGTACTCTAATACACATGCCAGTCAGTCCGATTCACTCACAGTCACCCTCTTCACCCAACCATCCATCCATCCGTCCGTCCATCCAGCTATCTGTCGATGCTACTACCCACAAATATTTTTCCCATTCATGTGTTCTGTTGTTGTTTTTTTTGTTTACATCTCTTTTTTTTCACTGTTCTCTCTCATTTTTCACAGGTTTCACAAAATATTTCTCACTAACGTGTAATGTTCTCCCACTCAGGGGACTACCGAAATGTCTACTCTTCTATTACAAGAATTTAGGGTTACCAAGTAGTAAGATTTTTAGCAATAGATAATAGACTTACAGAATGCAGTATTAAGTCTATAATATAATTGTTTTTCCCTACACAATGAGATGGGAGGAGTATTAACATTATCATTCCGTTCGTAACCTGAAAAATGTTCGTCAGATACCCTATAAATAATATAAAGGGTTATCCATTTTGTGGTTTCAAAAGTTTTTATACAATTTTTAACGTTGGCAATATGTGTGAAATACTACATCATTTAAATAATCTTCACGTGAACTGTTGCAAGCATTGATTCTTTTAAGGCAATTTTCAACCCATGTTGGGCGCCATAACAATCATAACTTGACCAATTTTAGTTTTTAAGTGTCCAGAAGTTGAAGGTTCCTCTGCACAAACACATAAACCCATAAAAAATCTAATAGTGTCAAATTGCATGATCTTGATATCACCACGACGAGAAATTGCGGGACCAGGAAATGTCTCTAGCACTAAAACCACATTCCCTCGAGATGTGTGGAATCACACATTTTCCAAGTCGTATTATTGAATAATAAGCAAAGAAAAAATATGACTATAAAGGTCCGAATTAATGGTGACAGTCGTCGTTTCTAAAAAGTAAGGTTTTATTCACACCTGAGTGACGAAGATCGCATCAAGCAGACATTTTTTGGACGTAAAGTCCTCCCTTTAATTACTTGAGGATTCGCAGACCCCAAATAATACAAAAATTCGGTCATTAAAATACCCACCGAGTGAGAAATATACTTCATTGGTGAAGAACATTTTGATCGAAAATGACAGTCCAGCACCTGATGTAGGATACATGGTTCTATATATTAGGTTGGGAAAAAAGAAATCCATTATTTTATATGAATTATAGGACTTTATTTAACATGCTTCGGAATGTCCGACTTGCACCGTTTTATTGTATGATTTGTTGCCATTTTAAAGGTAACTTCATAATGCCTCTCTCAAAAGTCCTGCTCTCTATTGGCATAAACTCTAGTAGTCGATACCAATTTTTTATTATTAATGAAATATTGCAATGCAAGAAAAATATGATAATCGCTTGGTGCCAAGTACGGATTGTATGGCGGATACATTATAACTTCCCAACCAAGTTCCCGAAGTTTCTGGCGAGTCACTGTAGATGTGTGAGGCCTAGCGTTATCCTGGTGGAACACAACACCTCCCTGTTGGACAATTCTGGCCAGTTTCTATCTTAAAACGGTCCAGTTTTTGATAGTAGAAATCCGAATTTAGCGTTTGGCCATATGGAAGCAATTCATAATAAATAATCGCCTTCCAGTTCCACCAAATGCATAGCAAAAGCTTCCTGGCCGTTAGTCCTGGTTTGACTACCGTTTGAGGTGCTTCACCGCTCTTTGATCACGATCGTTTTCACACAGGGTTATCGTATGTGATCCATTTCTCATCTCGAGTCATCACCCGTTTAATAAATGGGTCTATTTCATTCCGTTTGGCCAAGGCTTCTTAGATGGAAATTCTATCCATTCTATTTTTTTCAGTTAGTTGGTGTGGCACCCAAACATCGATTTTCTTTTTGAATCCAGCTTTGTGTAAATCGTTTAAAACATTTTATGGTCGATTTATAGCTCCTAGGCGATGTTACTACTACTAACATGCCGGTCAACTTCGACCATTTCTCCGATTTTATCGACATTTTCGACGACCGGCCTGGATGGATGGATGGATTTTTAACCTAATATTTTAATATTTTTTAATATCAATTTGCACAGTATCAGGATTGTACTTTAATGAAATGGTCGGCCCTATTTGACTATATTGCTCCGATCTCTGGTTTACAATTATGACAGATTGTGGCGGAGGATATATTTTTCCTATAGTTTCACCCTAAGGTGTGTGCATTTAATCTGATATTCCTTTTGCAACACCTTAAAGCATCCCTGGCCCACTCTGGGGCCTGGTGGTATAGGCACAATATATCAGAATCGTGCCATATTCGAAATTTTGAAGGTTGTAGCTGAAGTTTCCCACCAAAGGAACTGTAATTTAGCATTCCGGGGTCAATGTTTTGACATAGCCTAAATATGAAGGACCCGGCTTTCGTACAATGGCCCGCTTTATATTGAAGTTCCTACACTAATTTTCTAATCTGAGAGTCTGGTTTTAATTATTCCTAGCGGCATATTCAAAGTCCCCATAGTCCTTCCCGAATTATGGAATTTCGAATGTACAGCATGTAGTGGAGGATATGAACAGTTTGGCCAATCATAACGACGCTTTTGCTTATGTTCAACATAAATGGCTGTAATTTGAATTATCCCAGAAGAATAGTCAATAAATCTTCCGATTTGGAGGGCAATTAAGAAAATGCAAAGCTATATGCTAACCTGCAACCCATATTAGGCAGGCATTTTGCACATTATCATCAATCGTTATCCAATATTAATTTAGACGAATGCACCATCCTGAACGTAATTAAGTCAAAGCTACTCCGGTTTTCCTAGGCAGCTGATTTTTTTTAGCTGCGATGGATGAGGGGATGTCTCCGACTTCGGCATACACTCTGTATTCATTTACCGCGTCGGCAACTGTATCAACGTTAATGCTATTTAGCCCTGATCAATAAACCTCCTAATCTAGAGGCTTCTTTTTGTATACGTAATATCTTTAGATCATGTAGATCACTCCTGACCCGCCTGGTTGGGGAAGTTTAATCCACCATATGGTGGTTAGGAAGCATCCCATCACATACTGCAACGAAACCAAATACTGCTATGTTGGCGCAAAGGAAGGATCTTCGTCTCCTTATGATCCACAGTTTTTGTTCTTAGGTTGGCGTTGTAGCATGTCTAAATACTTCTCCATTATATAAAACTAGTATTAGCGGAATTTGGACTTCGTAATCCGGAACTCCTCCAATTATTTATTTTAGGTTCACATTGGGTGAGAGATATTTCTACTAAAAATTATAAACATGGGTTCACGTATTGATATAGCCCCCATATAACAACGGTAAACACAATTTTCGATTTATTCCAACCTGATTGCTTTCTCCTAGTAGTTATTTCCAAGACATAGCCCCTTATAAAAGTACTGAATGTCTTTTCACTTTTCTTTTTAAATATGATACTTCGTTCGGATAGGCCAATCAAAGGGGTACATTTTTACATATTTCTATTGCATGGGTATTGGAAATAATCAATTTTAAGTTTTAATAAACACAGACATTGCTGGGCAACCCCGCACCACACGATAATTGTCCGTGAACATTGTTCACTGAATCTAAAATACCCGATATTGTGTTCGCGTTCAGGTTCACTAACCAATTATCCAAACGGCCTTGGTTAAACATTCGGCTCTGTTTTCTTCTCTTATACAAACATTAGAAGAGAAGTGATATTTTCAAAACATTAAATAAGAAAACAAATAGACAATAGTAGGAGAGAATTTGTGAAAACAGCAGCAACAACAACAACAGCCAAAACAAAAGATCTACAATACCCACGTTAGTTGGATGGCTGGTTATCATCTATCTACCTACTCAGTTACATATATTAGGAAAACCTTTTATCGTTTTGTGGTACATTGTCATTGTTTGTCTGTTGGGAATACAAAATGAACAACCCGAGTTTATAATAGAGTGGGTCGGTTCAGATATTTTAAAACATTAACGTTAAATTATTAAAATAAAATCTCTATTTTTAGGATCGTTCAAATATGGAAAATTGTATTATATTTTTAAGTGATTGACACAATTTGCTTTATTTTTAATTTGATTAATATCATATTTACTTTTCATTTGTTGGAAGTTCTCATTTCTTGCTACACACTCTAATGTTTTAACTTCTATTAAGGGATCACACAGCGATAACAGTGTTCCACTTTAGAAAAAGTGTCTTTCTGCACACAACATACATACGTACATGCATACATAAATACCCACTGAACCACTTTTCACGTCATCATTGAAAGAGTGCAGCCAGTCAGCCAGCCAGCCTACACGACCGGGCAGCGGCTTATTAATGAAATGGACAGGTTATTTAGCGCGGCTTTTTAACAAAATGTGTTTACAACCAATTCTAACTTTCTTTTAATACCGTAATGTGACTACGTTTTAATTATAGTTTCCAGAAAAAAAATGTGGAACAACAAATTTACATACTGATATATGAACATGGACTGGTTTGTTAATGCTACACATTTATGTTAATATTTTGTGGGGTTATTTTAGGTTGGTTTGGACTATGGGGAGTATTTTCCAAAGGGCTATGTGTGCGTAGATGTTCGTGTTCAAGTTTGCAATTTAAAAAGAAAATTTAAAAATCTTAGGAAATGTTTAATTATTCTCTGGATATATTCAGATATTTTTGCGAGGGTACGGCATATCTGAAGGTCGTCGAACAAAGGTTTTTGACAATAGTAGATTTGAAAAAAGCATTAAGTTCGGCCGGTCCGAACTTTGGAAACCCTCCACCATAAGCATACTGACAAATACTTGAAATGAAAAAATAGGGAAAATACCAAAAAGTGAAAAAACGTCAAGTTCGGAAAATACCATATATAGGGAAAATAGCAAAAAGTGAACCTGTAGCGATAATTCTATAAACGGATTTATTTAAACCACTATGCACACCAAATACAAATTACAGCAAATTTTAATGGGAATTGTTCCTAAAATATATATTTGTCTTAAAAACGCCAAAAAGTGGACCGATATTGACGACGCATGGTAGGATGGAACATTCCCAAAATACTGCAAGTATTATTTCGGGAGGTTGGGTGGAAGCTGCTGGTTCAATATGAAATTTTTCATTGCAGAAAAAATGTGTATGTAGCGGGATCAATATTGATTACATCGTGTAGGCATTACCGAACATTTGAAGTTATCTGAGGTGCTATACCTAATTAAGTACTGATATAGCTCAATTTCGAAACTAAAGTTTTTGCATCACAATGCAAAAATTAAATCTAAATATTAAAAATAATTTTTGCATCAAAATGCAAAAATTAAAGCTAAATATTAAAAATACCGAAAATCGGAAGGTATCATTGTATGGGAACTAGACCTAACTGAGGGGCCGATATAGTTCATTCTCGAACCTCACATTCTAATTTTTTTAGTACCCAATAAGAAACCAATGTACCAAATTTCAGCGAATTTGGTTAAAAAACGCACTCCCATCTTCGAACTTGACCCGCCTGCGATCTATCTCAATTCGTTCAGACGCTAGATTAATTACAACAGACAGATGGACATGATTAAATCGTCATACAATTTTACGCTGATCAAGAATATATATATATATATATATATATACTTTATAGGGTCGGAAATGATTATTTCGATGCGTTACAAACGGAAAACACAACTAATATACCCTCCATACTATGGTAGAGGAACTGGATTTTCAAAGGCCAATACATGCGGGGGTTTTTAAGGACTTTTTATTCTTTTTTTTATACCCTTCACCACACTGTGGTACAGGGTATTATGTCTTTGTGCATATGTTTGTAACAGGCAAAAATAATCTAGATAGACCCATGGTTCCTTTTGAGAATATGCATAGAATCACTTTCTTAGTCGATTTATGCATGTCCGTCTGTCCGTCCGTCTGTCCGTCCATGTATTTTTGTTAACAAAGTACAGGTCGCATTTATGATCCGATTTGGATGAAATTTGGCACAGGTCACTTAATTGGCCCAAGGACGAACCCTATTGAAATTGGAGAAAATCGGTCAACGTTTAGGCATAGCTCCCATATAAGGGTACCCCCAAATTTTCGGTATTTTGAGGTTCTTGAGCGCGTTTTTTAACTGAATTCGCTGAAATTTAGTACTTTGAATTCTTATTGGGTAGCAAATCTCCCTACCAACAATTATAAATAAAGGTCAATTTTTTCGGATAGCCCCCATATTTTCGGTATTTTTCGATATTTTGGGGGTTTTGATCGCATTTTTCGACCTAATTTGCTGAAATTTGGTACTTAGAGTTCTTATTGGGTAGCAAATCTCCCTACCAAAAATTATAAATAACGGTCAATTTTTTCGGAGAGCCCCCATATAGGGGTACCCCCAATTTTCGGTATTTTCGGGTTCTTGGGCTCGTTTTATAATTGAATTCTCGGAAATTTTGTACATTGGGTTCTTATTGGGTACCAAATTACTCCACTAAAAATTATAAATATACGCCCAGTTTTTCTGGTTGTCCCCATATAACAGTACCCCCAAATTTTTGGTATTTTGGGGGTTCTGATCGTATTTTTCGATCGAATTGACTGTAATTTAGCACGTCGAGTTCGTATTAGGTAGCACATCTCTCCACTATAAATTATAAATATTGGTCATTTTTTCTGGTAGCCCCCATATAAGGGTACGCCCCAATTTTCGGTATTTTGAACCAAATTCTTTTTATACCCTTCACCACACTGTGGTACAGGGTATTATGCATTTTGGGGGTTCTGATCGTATTTTTCGACCGAATTGACTGTAATTTAGTACGTCGAGTTTTTATTAGGTAGCAAATCTCTCCATTATAAATTGTAAATATTGGCCATTTTTTTCTGGTAGCCCCCATATAAGGGTACGTCCCAATTTTCGGTATTTTGATGTTCTTGAACCAAATTCTTTTTATACCCTTCACCACACTGTGGTACAGGGTATTATGTCTTTGTGCATATGTTTGTAACAGGCAAAAGGAAATGATACATGGTTCCTTTTAAGAATATGCATAGAATCACTTTTTGAGTCGATTTAAGCACGAAATTTGGCACAGCGTAACAAATTAGGTCTAGAATGATGTGTGTTAAGTTTCCTTAAAATCGGTTCAGATTTATATATATGGTACACCAATTATGGTACACCAATTTAATGTAAATGGTACACCAAAGTCCCTATATATCTTTCGATTTGCACGAAATTTGGCACAGCGTTTCCTGAAAATCGGTTCAGATTTAGATATAGATCTCATATATATTTTCGTCCGATTTAATTTAAATTGTGCACAAAAGTCTCTATATATCTCTCGATTTGCACTAAATTTGGCTCAGCGTAATGAATTAGGTCTAGAATGATGTGTGTTAAGTTTCCTGAAAATCGGTTCGGATTTAGATATAGCTCCCATACATATTTTCGTCCGATTTAATGTAAATGGTGCACCAAAGTCCCTTAATATCTTTCGGTTTGCACTAAATTTGGCACAGCGTAATGAATTAGGTCTAGATGTGTGTTAAGTTTCCTGAAATCGGTTCAGATTTAGATATAGCTTCTATATCTGACCAAATGAACAATTTAGTATCGGTTGCAGAATGACGTGTTTATGGTTCCAATTTCATTTTACTGGTCCTTTAAAAATGCGACGTCTGTATGAAATATTCCGCGGAGACCTCATAAAAATATTCCTCCGAAAAATATTCTTTTCAAATCCACGCGTCTAATAATCCTTGAAAATATATTATTTAAAAATCCACGCCACTAATCCATGAAAAAATATTCTTTAAAAATGCATTCTTTAAATTTAAAGTCGGACGGGGCCGACCATATCATATAGTCGGCCCCGTCCGACTTTACTACTTTCCTTACTGTTTTTTTTTTTTTTTTTGTCAATATGGAAATTTGTTTAAATAAAGCGTGGATTTTAAAATAATTTAAAGAATGCATTTTTAAAGAATATTTTTTCATGGATTAGTGGCGTGGATTTTTAAAGAATATATTTTCAAGGATTATTAGACGCGTGGATTTGTAAAGAATATTTTTCGGAGGAATATTTTTATGAGGTCTCCGCGGAATATTTCAAGGCGTTGCCTTGTTGCCTTATGTGGGGGTATAATGATTTCTTCGGAACAGTAATTCAATGGTTTTGAAAAAATGTAATTTACGGCTTTATATTATATGTTCGGAAATTCAATATTATTATGGATATATTTAGTTAATTTCTTTTAAATATTATAAATATACTAAAAATAATATTGATGTACAAAAATAAATATTTTGTTGTTCATAAAGCCATTAGAAGCAGAAACAAATATCTGAATGGTATACAGTAGCAACCCTCAATGTCGAATTGTCGTTCTATTCGAATTGTTTTGAAAAGTCTACATTAATGTGAATGGTTTTGATTTACTGCGTGGTTGATTCTATTGTCCCAACAATAGAATCAACCGCCAATTAATACTCCATGACTGAGTGAATTTCCACCCTGTATTTTTTACGCACATCATATGCAGACATATGGGTGGTTACACACAAAAATTAATTGTTATATTAAAATCGTATTAGAATTCGTAAACAATTTACAGAATTTTGTTCATTGTAACCACCCTCCCTCCCACGTTCAATCATTGTACTATCCTACAACTTCTGCCACTTCCCACATATGCCAAACTTGAGCCTTAAATATGCACTCTGGATTGTCGGATATGTATGTCTTTGGAAGGATTATGGACCAGGTGTTTGGCATTCAGGGTGTCAAACATCTTTAAAGCAAAATTGTCAATATATGTTTTGACATAGCCCCCTCAAAAATTGTCAATATAGGCCTATCTTTTGACATAGCCTCAATATGAATAGTCCCCCTAATTTCGTGTTCTTAAAGGTATTAAACACATTTCCCACCGAAGTGGCTATAATTTGACATGTCGAGCTCTTAAGGAGGAAACACATACAATGATTCAGGCTTGGCATGTTGGGTTTGTATGAAATGTCAATTTATAAAGGAATATAAATATTAAATTTGGACGCAGTTCTCCTATATTACTTTGCATTAAACAAAACCAAATTAAAATGCCAAGCCATAAGTTCTCTTATGTGTTCCCCCTTTAAAATGCAAAAGATTATCATACAGGTCGACATAGAACCCATATACTGGGTCTATGTATTTTGATGGTTCTAGCAATGCCGATTTGCAGTAGCCCTCATATAAGGGCATCGACCGAAATATTTATCGGGGAACGTATAGATTAAATATATTCTTGATCGGAATAAAAATATATATCTGCTAATTAAAATCACTATTATCACAATATTTAAGATAGAGCTTTGATCTTTTTGTATATACTTGCCGACCATATGATACCTTATACAACTATCACTGTGCTCTAATTTTTTGCGGATCTATAATACAAGTCTGGGTAATATTCCGCTATATTTGTACCTTCTTGACCGTCTTTTTTCTGAATCATATTTTCCCAGAGTAAGAGAATACTCTATAAAATTCAATTTTTCTTATTTCAGTCAAATGTTTGACTCGCTACATATTCATCGTCCCATTCGACGCCTATTCGAATTAGTTTGTCAGGTTGCCTTCCCATTGAGATGTTCTGCTTATAATTGTAATGTCTAGAGTGACTAGAAAAGCAGACAAAAATAAAGTTTTCGGTCCATTTCATCCCCGAAAATTATAGGCGTTATCCTTGACCATCCTTGAGCCATCAACAATATCAAAATCCGTAGATACCTGTATGTATTTAAGTAAAACTCTCACATCAGAGTACACACAATAATATAATTGGTACGAGTTTAAAGTTCAGCCACTGCTCTATCAACTTCTCGGGTCAATATCCTTCGGGAGTAATTATATACGCCATGGAATAAAATGTTTATATTTTTTCTCACAAAAGTCTGGGTCCATTTGACCCGATAAATATTGACTCTCTCTCCATCTCTCTATCTTTCCCTCTCTCTCTCTCTCTCTCTGTAAAATTACGAATTAAGGTATTGGTCTAAAACAATTGGAGCCTTCCTTGACCAGAACCCGTTCTACAGGCAAAATGTCGTGACTGTGGCCTGTGTCGTGTTTACAAATGGACAGGTAGATGGGCACACATTTCTAGATCGACTCAGCTATCGAGACATAAAGATCGAGAAACATAAATGTTTAAAATCCTAAAAAAAAGGTCCATGTTTATACCCTTCACCACACTGTGGTACTGGGTATTATGTCTTTGTGCATATGTTTGTAACAGGCAAAATAATGATATGTGCAAAGATGCGTGAAAATCGGTTCAGATTTAGATATAGCTCCCATATATAGCTTCGCCCGATTTTATGTAAATAGTCCACTAAAGTCCCTGGAAATCTTTTGATTTGCACGAATTTTGGCATAGTGTACTGAATTAAGTCTAGAATGATGTGTGAAAAGTTTTGAGAAAATCGGTTCAGATTTAGATATAGCTCCCATATATAGCTTCGCCCGATTTTAGGTAAATAGTCCACTAAAGTCCTTGGAAATCTTTTGACTTGCACGAAATTTGGCACAGAGTAATGAATAAGGTCACGAATGATGTGTGCAAAGTTTCGTGAAAATCGGTTCAGATTTAGATATAGCTTCGCCCGATTTTAGGTAAATAATTCACTAAAGTCTCTGGAAATCTTTTGATGTGCACGAAATTTGGCACATAGTTATGAATAAGATCAAGAATGATGTCTGCCAAGTTTCTTAAAAATCGGTTCAGATTTAGATATAGCTCACATATGTATTTTCATCCGATTTAAGGTAATTGGTGCACCAAAGACCCTATATATCTTTCGATTTGCACGAATTTTGGTATAGGGTACTCAATTAAGTTTAGAATGATGTTGCTAAGCTTCGTGAAAAGATCCATAGCTAGGCCGATTGACACAACGTACTGATGTTATATAAATTAGTCTCTGGCAAGTTTCCCTGAAATCGGTTCAGATATAGATTTATAACAAAACGCGTCGTCTGTTAGGGTATCATATAGTCGGCCCAGTCCGACTTTACTACTTTCCTTACTGGTTTTACATAGTAAGATATACATGTTACTGTGGACCATCTCTTTCCGGAGTATAAATATACGACATAAAAGGAAAATGTTGAGATTTTCTAAATATTTTTTTTGGTATGTGAATTTTATGCCCAATGTGTATGTTTATGGTACAGCCAATTTGGTTTAGATACGTTCCCAAACTCCCCAATTTACCAACATTAGGGAGGCTCCATTATATGTGGGCTATACCAAAATATAACAAATAAAACACTCATATAATTTCATTCTAATTAATGCACATGCTATTCCCAAGGCTGGGATTCCAGCACATTTTATTACTTAACATAATTTTTATAAATATTGTATGTAGTGACCCATATAAACGTAGCCACAATTGCCTGGGGTGTTTTTATGACATTTCCAGAACTAAACTGTTTTGATGCTTATAAAATAACAAACTGACAAATAACAACAACTTTAATAGTGAATGAATTCATTCAATCAATTCCCATTTAGGCTACATCGATGCTTCGTCGAGAATATTTTCAGCTATTCATTCACACAATTTATACAGAAATCTATGTCTCATGAGATGATGCAGCATTCAGAATACCCCCAAAAAACAATTTATAAAGAATAATTTTGATTTGGATTCTAATGACGATGATGATGATTTACATTTTCATTGATGCACACGTACAGACACTATCTCAAACAATTGTTTACCGGTTGTGGGTGCCTATTTTTATTTTAAATCTTAAATTTCAAAATTTTTATACGACTTTCACTTCATCACAAATTAATTCAAATGATTAATGGCTATTTGATTTTTATCACACATTCACTCACACACTCGCACCGAATTCACTTCTTTGTTCGTTTTATGAAACAATTTGTCTTGACATTCGCCCGTAACAATTGCAATAATAATGGCACACTTGACCCATTTCGTAATTTCGTTATTTCGTTTACAACATAACGTACTTGACCCGCCAGAGTGAGTCGGAGTGAAAACTAAAAACTTCTGATTGTGATTGAAAGCTTCTCAAAATTCGTTGAAAGACTAGTTAGTAACGATTTGTATGCTTCGTTGACGTTAGTCCACCTAAATTTTACATGCGTGTCAGGTAAGTCAACATCATTTGATTAGAAGTAATTTTTCACAGTCAAGTCAAGGTAGTCAGTCAGACCCAATAAAGGATAAGAAAAATAAAAAAACGAACGAACAGTGTTCTGAAAGTAGACATAACAAAATTAACACTTCGTTAGATCGGACTAAACTTTTCAACTTCGAAAACCTAGAATACCAGCCAAACATCCAAAGAATAATAGCAATGTATAATTTCAAAATTGGGTGACCTAGGGGATGATAGATACCAAGTAACGGCTATGATTGGCTTTAACATGGGGAAGCCCATTGGTCCCTCTTTCATATCAATTGTGGACAATGACCTGTAGAATATATTTGAACCGATTTCAGGAAAAGTTGCCAGAGACTAATTTATATTACATCAGTACGTTGTGTCAATCGACCTAGCTATGGATCTTTTCACGAAGCTTAGCAACATCATTCTAGACTTAATTCAGTACCCTATACCAAAATTCGTGTAAATCGAAAGATATATAGGGTCTTTAGTGCACCAATTACCTTAAATCGGGTGAAAATATATATGGGAGCTATATCTAAATCTGGACCGATTTTTCCCAATTTCAATATGGTTCGTCCTTGGGCCAAATAAGTGACCTATGCCAAATTTCATCCAATTCGGATCATAAGTGCGACCTGTACTTTGTTTACAATTTAACATGGACAGACAGACGGACATGCATAACTCGACTTAAAAAGTGATTCTATGCATATTCTAAAAAGGAACCATGTGTCTATCTCGTTTCCTTTTGCCAGTTACAAACATATGCACAAAGACATAGTATCCTGTACCACAGTGTGGTGAAGGGTATAAAAATGGGTTGAGGCGTCGGGTTAGTTGTCCACACTCCGAAAACCCAACCTACTATGAAAAAGATAAGAACAAGAAAACCAAACCCCCCTAATGTTGATGGCCCCCGCAAACTTATAAAGGACCACGATCTGTGAATATGCACTTGGAATGTGCGTATTCATATATTTTTCGAGGGCGTATAAACATGACCTCAGCCCTGGCAATGACATTAAATTTCTGCTAGAAGATTTTAATGCAAAAATCGGAAGGAAAAAATTTTTAGCCCCACCGTCGAAAAATTCAGCCTCCATGAAGAGACATCCGACAAAAGCATGAGGTTGATTGACTTCGCGGCAGCAAAAAACCTGGTAGTTAGCAGCTACCGGGTGGTTCAAGCATATCGATATACAAAAGGTCACCTGGATTTATCCCGATCATACAACGAGAAATTGAATCGATCATATTGTGATATACTGAATCAGGAGTGTAGTAATGCTACTGATTTGATAACGCAGCGTATTGGACAACCCTGCAGACAGTAGCAACACGTCGATAGAGAATTATCGGGAGAAAAGGAGAGAGAAGAAGCGTATTTTCAAAAGAAAGGAATCAAACAAAACCGGCGGCTTTGGTGCAGGCACATCCTCCTGTAGACATGAAGATGGAAACCTGGTAAAAGGTATTTTCCAGAAAACAAGTTATTCGTGATGGAATTTAATTTAATTTAAATTTACTTACCAAAGAGGTCAGCTGAAAATGTGCACCAGAACTCAAGCACCGGCCATGTTGATGGTGTGGGCCGCCATAACAGCCGATGGTCGCTCTCCGCTATATATTAATCGACCGTGGCATCAGAATAAATGCCGAATATTATCGCAAAATATTCTGCAGGGTGTATTAAAGTCTTGGGCACGCAAACATTTTGACCGCAGACCTTGGACATTCCAACAGGACTCAGCACCATCGCACTCAGCACACGCCACTCAACAGTGCTTACAGAATGATGTTCCTCGCTTCATTTCCAGCGCATGTCTGGAGTATTTTGAAAAGCAAGGTTGGCACTAAAAAATATCGTCGATCACCTCAAGCAAGCGCTTCGTCGGGAATGGGCCAAAATACCGCAGAGCAACATTCGTGCAGTGTTTGACGGTTACATTAGCCGTTTGAAGGCCATAACTTGTGCCAAAAGTGACCAATTCGAAGAAATCTAAACTTATTCTAAATTTTGATGCTATTTTCGACATTTTTGCTTTCATTCAATTCAATAGAATTTAAAAAACATGTCAAATTTATGGCGTTTGATTTTGTTGCAGTTTTTTATCTCACCCAGTATAGAGGAATAAATCTCCTTCCCATCGCATATAAAGTTCTATCCAGTTTGCTGTGTGAACGACTGATGCCAATGGTAATGACATTATTAGACCATAACAATGCGGCTTCAGACCTGGCAAATCCATCATTGAACAGATTCTCACTCTCCTCCAAATCCAGGAAAACACCCACTATTCGTCGACTATATAAAATCATGCAAACGGATTAACCGATTTGAACCAATCGTTAATCTAATATTTTAACCAACCCAGTATCGGTTCACTCCTTCTAGTACCTTCCCCACAAAGGGTCAAGATACAACTTTCATCCAGACTTTGCAAATTGTAATATTTTTAACAAACCTATAACAAGTCCGAAGATGGGACTCATCAATCCTCAACTTCGTTATTCAATATTAAGAATATTGAATGTCCGATTTGATCAAATTTTTGCAAATTGAAATAATGTTACCAAAACTAAATCAAGTCTAATGATGGGACCCATCGGTCCACGCCTTTCCACCATAGATTGTTAAGTCTTTGATAAGGGCATATACATTACATATGGTAAATCGACTATATAAACTGAGTAAAAAATAATTCGTAGTACCGGTTAGAAGTCAACAGCTCCTCTTTCTGGCATATATTCCGAATCATGTTTTCTCAGAGGGAACAATTACACCATAACATTCGAATTTTGTTATTTCACAAACAAAAGTCTTGGTTACCTGAGCGTCAAGGAAAATATACAAAAATAAAATATACGGTTCTTCTCATCCCCTACGTATCCTCTGATCATTACCGAAAATGATAGGCGCCAATCTTGAGGTTAACCAGCACACCGTGTTGCGGGCCATGTGAATTAGCACATGCCAACGCCGACAAGCCCACATGTGCACATAGGAGGGTGGGGGAACCACAAATAGAAAGCCTGGTTTCATCCGTAAAATGGAGACCGGCATCCACCACTAGTTCATTCCAGCACTACGTTTGATGTCAGTGAAAGGGGGGGAAATGTGTAATGGCAAATCCATTTGCCAATATTATATTTTTTTTATATATTTTTAGGTAAAATTCCCCGAGAGTATGTTTGCGCTGCAGCTGGTGTAGAAAATTTTGTGAGGAAATGAAAAATTAGGGCACGCTAGGTCGAGAAATGACATTGAACAGTTGCTTAAAATAGTACCATCAGTGGTACCAACTCCGACCCGTTTGTCTAAATGAAAGCGTATAGTACGGGCGACGACGTAAGGATAGGGCGTTTACACGGTCGAAAATAAACCTTCTCAAAGGGAAAGTAGATTATAAGAAAAAAATATTGAAGAAATCATATTGTCGTTCGACAAATTGGATGACCGTTACAGATATGAAATGTTGAGCTGTCACCGTATGTTTAGAGAGGGACAGACGGGTATACTATAAAAAAAAAGAAAACTAATGAAAACAGTCAAAGAAAATTAAAGAGAAAAATGGAGTTGGCTGGAAAATGAGCATTTGGCGGGGAAAATTAAGGGGTATATAATCCCCAACAAAGAGAAAAGCGCCATTAGCCAACAAACTGTGATCGTTGCGTGACGAAGAATAAAATAGCGATATTAAAATAAACTAATTTTGGTGCGAATTAAATTTATTAAAAATATTGTAAGTGTTGTATACAGTGATGTGGTATGTGTGTATGTTCTAATTGTGTTTTACTTGTTCGGCAGATAATTGTTAATGCACAGCACTGGTTCTCCCTGGTTGAAGTAGGGGACCAGTGCATTTATTTTTGCGAATTTTTGGGATAAACCATAGAAGAATATCCTCGACGACAGCGATTGAGGTCCATTGTACTGGTTTGGAGTGTCCGCCTGAAGAAAAAAGGATATCTCCTCGCTGAATGCCACCGAGAAGAGTTCGTGGCCTATTGTAATCATACCCATCCCAAGACATTGAGCTGGTTTTGCGCCTTGAGCCACCATCTAAAACAACAAGAAGATAAGAACCAAACGATTAAATAGAAAGATAATTTTCGAGCCCAGGTAAAGTGTATGTACCTTTGTGTCGTCCTGTGTGCTTTTGGTGATGATTTGTATGTCACGGTCACAAAAAAAAAAGGTTTGAAGTCCTAAATAAAAGAAACAAAAGAAAGAAAAAATTAAATAGTAAAAAGGAAACCATAGAATAAGTTTTAGATTAAATCTGATTTATAAAGAGTAATTTTATTAATAGAGATAATTAAATAGCCCTTTTTTGTAAAAGAAATAATACCTAATTCTTTTAACCGGCTAAGGAGGTGCAGTTAGATGAGTATTTAGTCCTTGAATTCCTTATATTTTGTGTCGTGGAAATTTCTAATCCGACAAAAGAAGTAAGATCAATTAAGAGAGCTCTTTTAATAGGATATAGAGTTGAGTTGCGGCGTAAAAAAGTGGCGCCAAAGGAACAAGCGACAGATTCGGTCTATTTGTCCAGCCTTTATGATTGAGCCAAATCCCAATTTTATGGTTGGGTATTATTTTCTTATTTTCATTTGATTTTTTTTATAAATTTAAATTTTACCCTATTTTAGATTTACTTTAAATAAAATAATAATGTTAATTGTCTTTAATGTTTAGATGAGAGCATAAAATGATGTGTTGTTAATTGTCTGTGAAGGGGGCAATGTGAGGAGGTAAGTGTGTGGTATGGAGTGTGGTGGACGGGGTCCAATGGAAAAGTGTTTAAGAGGACTCATTGGACCATGGTTGGGTGGGCCAGTGCGGGGTCAAGACACCAAGATCCCCATGTGTGAATGTTCCCCGATATTAGTAATTTTGTAGAGTACAGGAAGCCAAAATATCCCCCTCAATTCAATGTTTGTGTGATTGGTATGTTTAGCGGGTTGAGATCCCATAGCCCGAAGAGAAGCCCTGAGCTGGCAAGGCGGCTAAATCATACCCCTGGAATGCACACTGTGATATTAGAGTAAGGTATCTGTGCAGCAACACCGACGCACAAAGCAATAGAATACTAGAGTATAGAAATAGACCAAAAGGAGACATTTTGTAAAACTTTGATAACTGTGATATTTATAGCATCCAAACTAGTCGAAGATTAGTCCTGAAGTGCAATATTTTATCTAAGTAGGTTAAGGTGAATGTCTGCTCAATGTTCATTCGGATTAGTGCAATATCTCGTTTATTTTTAATCAGTATACGAATGTGTTGTTATGTCCAAATTTTGTTGTTTGAAATTCACACGAAATATTCCGCTAATCAAAAACCCGTAATTTCGTCAAGTATATATATCATATCCGTTTCATAAAATTCGACTGGAAGTACAGAGTATGATAATGTTAAGCCAGGAACTTTTCTAGTTTGAAGAAATTCGATGAAATGTCTTGGTCCTTGAAGAAAATTTTTATTAGCGATTTTGTTTTTAAATATGACTAGGGAACATCCATATATTCCGTAAAAGAGCACTGCATGTATAATGATAAAAACCACCAAATCCATACACCCCTCTGAAAGGAAAACAGAGCCCCCTCAAAATTTTATGTGTGAGATATTATTGTTTACATTTAAATTTATGTTATCGTATTTTATGTGTTTAGAAGTAATTGTTTGTGATTGCGTCATTTATTATATTGCGTAAAACAACTATTCAATTTTTAAAAATTCGCAACAAAAAGGTGTTGAATAGCAGGGTTTTTATTACAAAGAGTCAAAGGTCATGAGTTATAACACTCGGTTGAAGAAAAGTAAAAGAAGTCGACCAGAATCTTTCGATAATAACAGATCCGTGTATTTTCCGGGACAAAGGAAACAAAGAAGACTCGGTTTGGAGGAACAGGGTACAGAAATGAATAGCAACATGAATGGGTTTCAATTTATCGACCTAGCAAACTCTATCATTAATCATGGCAATACACCGGCCAGTGATAATCCACAGACTAGTAATGATTCGGAAGAAGCATTACCAGCTGAGGTCAGGGAGTTGGTTCAGGATGAGGCTGCAACTGTCCAAAGGACATTGGCAGAACAAGTCAAAACCATGGTACATCGTGAGGTTTCGGAGGTCAAAAACATGATAGACACCCTAGCTAGAGGTATGAAGGATCTATCAGAAATCGTTCGTAAACAGACGACAGACACGACGAATCAAAGTGCTAGGGTTTCAAATACTATACCCAATCCTGAAGTTAGCTTAGATACAGCAACAGAACAAGTGAAGGAAATAGTACAAAATGAAGTAGCTGGGGTCAAAAATATGATAGATGTAATTGCTAAAGAAATGAAGGAATTATCCGAGGTTGTCCGTGCCAAATCCACGGACAATGTAAACAAAAATACGCCAGTAGCAAGTTCAAATTGTTATATTGCCGAAAACAGAAGTGAAAATAGTTCCAATCATCCATTTATGAACGCTCACGCTATCATTCAATACCCAAATTCAAGCCAAACGCCTTCTACTACTCGCATGTCAGCACCTGCGGTTAATAATATTGAGCCATTAAAAATAAGAGTAGATAAATTGGGCCTGAATTTTAGCGGGGATCCAAGGGACCTCAGGATTAATGATTTTATTTACCGGCTAGAATTGATGCGAGAGCAGTACAATATTCCTTGGGCAGAAGTTCTAAGAGATTTT